>NW_026441705.1:0-37500 GCF_025612915.1 Magallana angulata
TTCCTAAAGGTCAATCTGCTAATTATTATTAAAATAGGAGTATGTTCCTTTATGGAGAAGGAATACAGGAATCCTATTGTGTCTCTTGAATAAATTACATTAATTTTGTGAAATCAGTTAATGTCTCTTAGATTTTAGCTACTGGCTCTGACCATATCTTTTGCCTCATACCATTTGATACCTCCTGTTGATCAGGTTTTTTTTCTTTTTTTTGTTTTGTTTTGTTTTGGTTTTTTTTTTTTCTTTTTACACACTGCACATTCATTTATTACCAATTTAATTCTTTTCGATGAATTGTACAGGTGTGCAGTACACTTATATAAACATGTATATATATTTAATATTTTGTAACAGTTAATGATATAAATTAAGTATAAACTATGATAAGAAAACCGACACAGTAAATATGTAAGATGTGTGTATGTGGATTCCATGTAAAACAGATAAGGCCCGAGGCGGGTTTATACCTTAGCCAATCAGCGTTGACTTTACTAATCGCCTAGTTTGTGCTGCCGAACTTTTCAAGGTATGGTGCCTTCTCACGGGTCGTAAATTGAAGCTATATATAATTTGGTATCGCGAAACAAAGTTCATCTCAGTACATCTTCACTGAACGTAAACATGTCTGGTCGTGGTAAAGGAGGAAAAGGTCTTGGAAAGGGGGGCGCCAAGCGTCACAGGAAAGTTCTTCGAGACAACATCCAGGGTATCACCAAGCCTGCCATCCGTCGTCTTGCACGTAGAGGTGGAGTTAAACGTATCTCTGGACTCATCTACGAGGAAACCCGTGGTGTCTTGAAAGTCTTCCTCGAGAACGTCATCCGTGATGCAGTCACATACACAGAGCATGCCAAGAGAAAGACCGTCACAGCCATGGACGTTGTCTACGCTCTGAAGAGACAGGGACGCACCCTCTACGGATTCGGCGGTTAAACTGCCACTCCTGTGTGCTTGCAGCACTGACAACAAACAAACGGCCGTTTTAACGGCCACCAAACTTTTAGAAAAGATGCCTCTATCACAAATGCTGTGAAATACACCGACACAACTCTGTGAGACATACTACACTTTTACCTGTCATTAGTAATGAGTTAGCATTCATTTCCCCTGCCACATGCACTCGAAATAAGAGTGGTTGGAAGTCACATGAGTTATGAACAATCAACTTTTACACTTCGCCTAATCAAAGAATGATATTAAAGTAAGCCACATTTCACATGTCAGAAGATGACTATTGTTCAAATTTAAATAGGTCAGATATTGCGCATAGATTTAATGATAATGTAAAGAAATATATTCATGTCATTTGATCCTCCAACCCTCATTGATTTCTCTTGTAAGTGTCTAAAACATGACAGAATAGGTAATTGAAATCAGAAATTTTAATTGAAAACTGCAGAAGTGTATTTTTATTATCTTCCATGTTGAAATGATATTAAATTGCTATGGTGAAAAGGATTAAAACTATTAAAATATAGGGCAGTGAAATTGACTTTAATCATGATTGAAAAGCAGACACTGATAATGTTTAGCTATTATTTTATGACCATATTGTAGATTGCACTGTTTTGATATTTTAAATTGTACGATAATATTGAATAATGAAGATCAATAAGTAATTGGTGTACAGTAATAGAGACAGAACTTTTTTATTCTTAGATGTGACAGCCTGTTGTAATTTCAGTTTCTGTGAAGATGGGTACTCATTTTGATAGTGAATGTATAGTCTTGAAACAATCATGACTATTGAACACAAATTTAATGTACCAGTAACTGCGTATTGTAATGATGGTAGCTTTTCGAAAAAATTGTGTGGCCCTGAAAAGGGCCGTTTGGTTATGTCAACTACATATCCCTGCAGTTTACTTGCTGCTGGTGTACTTGGTAACAGCTTTGGTACCTTCAGAGACAGCATGCTTGGCCAATTCACCTGGCAGGAGAAGGCGGACTGCAGTCTGGATTTCTCTGCTGGTGATGGTTGAGCGTTTGTTGTAGTGGGCCAGACGGGAGGCCTCAGCGGCAATTCTCTCGAAGATGTCATTGACGAAAGAATTCATGATGCTCATGGCCTTGCTGGAAACTCCAGTGTCAGGGTGCACCTGTTTCAAGACTTTGTAGATGTAGATAGCGTAGGATTCCCTCCTCCTCCTGCGCTTCTTCTTGTCCCCAGTTCTCTGGGCCTTAGCCTTGGTGGCAGCTTTCTTAGAACCTTTAGATCCAACTTTGGGTGGCATGTTTACAGTGTGAAGACTGAAACTATGAATGGCGCATTGCTCTCGGTAGATTTATATATAACACGAGGCGGATTGAAGCGTACAGGTAAATTGCGGACGTCTTTGTAAACATCATATTGGTCAGGACGCCCGAGGTGCGTTTAAAACGAGCGCTGTGATTGGTGGATCATCTCAATCCTTGGAAGTGTTTAAATAGAGTGGCGCAGCGCATGGCGTGTTATTCGTTGATTTAATTTTGTCAGCGCCCAACCCACACACCAATCTAAAATGTCAGGACGTGGTAAAGGAGGCAAAGTGAAGGGAAAGGCAAAGAGCCGATCTTCCCGTGCCGGACTACAGTTTCCCGTTGGTCGTATCCACCGTCTGCTGAGGAAGGGCAACTACGCCGAGAGAGTGGGAGCCGGTGCCCCAGTGTATTTGGCCGCTGTCCTTGAGTACTTGGCCGCTGAAGTGTTGGAGTTGGCAGGCAACGCAGCCCGTGACAACAAGAAAACCAGAATCATCCCCCGTCATCTGCAGCTTGCTATCCGCAACGACGAGGAGTTGAACAAACTTCTGTCCGGTGTGACCATCGCACAGGGTGGTGTTTTGCCCAACATCCAGGCCGTGCTCCTCCCCAAGAAGACCCAGAAGCCAGCCGCCAAGTAAAAAGTCAGCCCTGTCGACTTGACTTGTCTGTACCAAACGGCCGTTTTCACGGCCACCCATATTTTTCGAAAAGATGTCTCTATAGCATGTAATTAAGCACACATATACAATGCAGATACCCATTACACGTTTATTGAATGCATTGCCACACACCGTCAACCTATTACATAAATTTCTATTCATGTTCAATTAATATCCAATTTGATGTTGTTCCAACGCTCTCAAATGCTAAACACAAATTTAATTTATATCAGTTACCCCTCAAAAATACATTAGTGTGTGAAAAAATTAAAATTTGAGCTCAAATCTCGATCATGCTCATTGGTTAAACTAGTGATATAAATGCATGCATAATGTTAGAATGATATGTACTTGAACAATTGCGACATCCGATTCTGATTTTATACAGTGTTTCATGGGGGAGATCATTTGTGCGTTATTTTATTATTATTATTATTCTTTTTCTATTTGAATTGATATCAAAACGGTGAATGTACATTCACGTACGTATGCATGGTCCTGCGCATTACAAATTAAGGTCTAAGTAAGATGTGCACACGTGAAAACCGCAGTTTTGGCAATGTTATCATGATTGCACAAATGAACTAATTATTTATTCACGTCATTCATCACCCGTTTTTTTTTCCCAATTCATGATCAACTACTACCTTAGTATATCTATATTTATGTTGATATGCTTTTTGACTGTATGTGCATTTGTTAACATAACGCCGTTTTCTTGCACGTACTATACTGTACATCGCACTTCGCGTAAAGTAGATAATGTAATTCAATTTTCTTTATTTTTCAAAAAATCCTATGACTTTTGCCACTGAATATTTTGATATTATTATTAAAGTGACGACTTTTTCTTTCTTTTTTTATTTTATTTATTTGTTTTTCTTTCTGACAACTTTAAAAATTTATAATTCTCTCTTGCTCTTGTTCTGTGTATCGTGTGTTTCTGGGTGTATGGACCTGGTGTGAATTTCACTTAAAAGAAGATATGTATGGGCCTTCTACACAATAGACGATATACAATACACTTATGTCTGTATGTTGGACGTTAAAAAAATGTAATTTTCTGTGAATAATTATCAATTTTAAAGACATTGCGTGACTTTATCGGCATTTGGAGTTGGAATTTGCTACTCTGTCCTACGTTTTCCTTTCATTTGAGTTCCTTTAGCGGAGAATTTACGTAAAATATGCAGATGATATGGTGGGGATATATCCACACAATGTGATTTTCATAAAATAGCTGCAATCGGTACTCATTAAACGGCACAGCAAGGATGTAAACATCGGCATCAAAACACACATCGATTCTACTATGCATATGCGCTTCGATTTTAAGGGATGTTTTCGAGGACGTCCGCGCCCGCTGTAAACAAAAGCAGCGAGAGCGTGAGACTTCACTATTTCCTCGTATTAGTTCGCAGTGAATTGTACAGCGTTTTCGTTTCGTCCGAAGCCATGGCAGACACAGCAACCACAACCCCAGTCAAGAAGAAGGTTACTAAGCCTAAGGTACCTGCAGCACACCCCAAGTACGTCGACATGATCAGGGCCGCCTTGGAATCCCTGAAAGAGCGTGGTGGATCTTCCAGACAGGCCATTCTGAAGTACATTATGGCCAACTTTAAAGTGGGAAACGACGTCAACCCCATTAATGTCCACCTTAAAATGGCACTCAAGAACGGAGTGAAGAAAGGCGCTCTGAAACAAGCCAAAGGAACAGGCGCCACTGGCTCTTTCAAGTTAGGAGACAAGCCAAAGACAGAGAAAAAACCAAAGGCGAAGAAAGTCACCAAACCCAAGGCAGCCAAACCAAAGAAGGCCACAGCTGTTAAGGTATTCGATGTATAACGACCACATTTTGTACCTAATTAATGAATGGTCCGGTATTCTTAATTATTATGTCATTTTGAAGGTGTTATCAAATAAAAATTCTCCACCAAAGGAATTTTCAAAATATTGATTATGGTCCAACTAAGTACACATTGAATTTTGCATTGAAGTCTATGGGAAACGTATGTTTTAATATAATATTGTAAAAAGTAACTTGAAATTTTTAAAACTCTCTTGGTTAATACATGCATAAACTTTTTCTTTATTAAAATATGAAATAAAATGAATCATTTACCGCAGATATTTTGACGAAATTAAAATTTTCTTTTTTTCAACAAGGGGAGATAACTCTTTAAAAAATTTTAAGGTGCAAAATGACCGGCTTCTTATATGTTGTCAGTCATGTGAATTTGGTTTATTTCACTTTCATTGTTATTTAGCAATACATATTTAACTGGTTTAAAATGATTCAAAATTCTTCAATATCCCTTCATTATACATTGAATACCTTAAGCCCAGGAAGGCGGCAGGGGAGAAAAAGACTGCTGAGAAGAAGAAGAAGTCCCCCAAGAAAGCAGCTGGACCTAAGAAAGTTAAGACACCCAAGAAGAAGACGGCAGCCAAATCCCCTAAGAAGGCAGCAGCCAAGCCAAAGAAGGCCAAGACTCCGAAAAAAGCAGCAGCAGCCAAGCCAAAGAAAGCCAAGACTCCCAAGAAGACAGCAGCTAAAAAATAAGCAATCATAGCATCATTGCAGATTGCAAACCTTCAACAAAAGCCCTTTTCAGGGCTACCAATATTTTTCGAAAAGATGTCTTAATTACAAATGCAAGTTGCAAAGAAACATGCAAGTACAATGAATTCATA
The DNA here is from genome assembly GCF_025612915.1 of Magallana angulata. Lineage (NCBI taxonomy): Eukaryota > Metazoa > Mollusca > Bivalvia > Ostreida > Ostreidae > Magallana > Magallana angulata. The sequence goes on from NW_026441705.1 coordinate 5,601, forward strand.
TACACTTTATACAGGTACATTAAGCCCCTTCTAGTTTTTCTGTGATAATGTGTTATTACATATTATTAATTCATATCTGACTATGGTATGGTTCACAAACTCACAAATAAGATATTAAAAAGGAGATATAAGCAAATTGTAAATGAGTAACATGGCAAGGGTTTGTAATGCAAGGTGCATGCTTTTTTTCATAATGTTCACGGCTACAGACCAGAGTATGAATAGTCGAGTAGTAAAATTTTACAGGAGTAGTAATGAAGATTTGAAAGAAAAATTATGGGTGGGGGGGGGGGGGGGGGGGGTGAGATGAGAGAAAAAACAAACACCAAACATAGCTATGAATGTGTTTTTTGTTTTTTATTTTGCTCCTGCAACTTAAACTGCATGATATTGATTGAGGTCTGTTTAGTGAATACACTAAAAAAAAATACATGCATTTACATTATTCAAATCCAACATTCATAAGGCTAAGCGATATGAGTACAACAAATAATGTACATCATTCATATATGTTGTAGACTAACTAGAAAGTGGGTTGATACACATTGTCATAAGATTAGTGATGTTGAATTCTGATTGAAAGGAAACATACGGAGAGAGAGAGAGAGAGAGAGAGAGAGAGAGAGAGAGAGAGAGAAGAGAGAGAGAGAGAGAGAGAGAGAGAGAGAGAGAGAGAGAGAACAAACATGCATTTTTTTAACATTATTTTATTATGATTCTACTCTGGTTACATTATTCTTTCTTTCTTTCTTCTTTCTTTGACACTGAACAGGATAGCAAAAAACTGAAATCTACACCTTATAGTTTGCATGATGAACTTTGAAACATACAGTCTTCCTGAGATTTTTTTCCCCTCTCTTTCCAGAATCAAGTGGCTCTCATTGTGTCTGTATTTACAATTACAACTAGTGTTTTGGACTTACATGCCTGGATATTTCTGTGCAAATCAAACTATAAAAGTAAGTTCTTTTGTTACTTAGCTAAATCATGAATGATAAAACATATAAATGCATATGACGTAGATCTTCTGAACTATAGATCTTTTATGTTTCTCTTTGATAAATCTATATCTTTATTTACTTATTTATTTATTAGGGGGGGGGGGGGGAGGGGGTTATGATGCTGGGTTTATTGTAATTGAATTGAGATATCAGATGATCATTCAGCATATACTATTCCCATTTTAATGCCAGAGAATCAATAGGTTAAAATATTGAGTGAATGTAAGTTGTGCAATATTCTAATGGGTTGTTATTTAATTGATCAGTTTGTTTTTGCTTTTTTAAAGTATCAATTACATCCTGTAGAATATAGATGGTGTTTAATACTTTATGTAAATCAAATAAGTTTTAGTTATAATTGGAATAAAAGTTTTGTTCCACTAAGTACACGGACGATATTTTTCGGAGTACACAAATTCTGTGCAAAAGCCGGATCGAAATGATTTTTTCACCTGGCCAATCGGAACGGGTTATTATCGACTAATCGCTGACCACCTCTCTCGGTCAAGATCACCAATGGCGATTGTCGTTAGTGGGGGTGCTGTGATATCGGAGAGCAGACAGTTAATCGTCGACTCGGTATAAAGTGTATACAGAGGACCGTCTGGCTCATTCATTCATTTGACATTCGTCGAAGATGGCACGTACCAAGCAGACCGCAAGAAAATCTACTGGAGGTAAAGCTCCACGTAAACAACTGGCCACCAAGGCAGCCCGTAAGAGCGCTCCAGCAACTGGTGGCGTCAAGAAACCCCACAGATACAGGCCAGGAACCGTCGCTCTTCGTGAGATCAGGAGATACCAGAAAAGCACAGAGCTGCTGATCAGGAAACTGCCATTCCAGCGTCTGGTCCGTGAGATTGCTCAGGACTTCAAGACCGACCTGCGTTTCCAGAGTTCAGCCGTCATGGCTCTCCAGGAAGCCAGCGAAGCCTACCTTGTCGGACTCTTTGAGGACACCAACTTGTGCGCTATCCACGCCAAGAGAGTCACCATCATGCCCAAAGATATCCAGCTTGCCAGACGTATCCGTGGCGAGAGAGCTTAGATTCTCTTTTGTCTCTTGACAAACTCAAAACGGCCGTTTTCACGGCCACCAAAACCTTTAGAAAAGATGCCTTCACATTACACACAATTGATACTCTAATTATTGAATAAGCGTGCATTCATCTATAATAAATATATGTAAGATGGCTCGCATAAACACACGCACACATATATATCCCATAGATAAAATAAATACAGGTATATTTCAGTGGAAACTTTCTTAACAAATGGACAACATGAGAAACAGTGAATTGATATATCACAAACTGTCAAAACTATTGCTATAAATGGTAACTGTCCCACTGCGAGCAAAACTCAAACTAACACAAATGTGTACATTAAAAAAAGGAAAGAAGATATCTTTAATCATAACAAAAATGTAAATACCATTATCATTCTTATATTATGGATTTATAACATAGTCATGATGTTCCTAAAGGTCAATCTGCTAATTATTATTAAAATAGGAGTATGTTCCTTTATGGAGAAGGAATACAGGAATCCTATTGTGTCTCTTGAATAAATTACATTAATTTTGTGAAATCAGTTAATGTCTCTTAGATTTTAGCTACTGGCTCTGACCATATCTTTTGCCTCATACCATTTGATACCTCCTGTTGATCAGGTTTTTTTTCTTTTTTTTGTTTTGTTTTGTTTTGGTTTTTTTTTTTCTTTTTACACACTGCACATTCATTTATTACCAATTTAATTCTTTTCGATGAATTGTACAGGTGTGCAGTACACTTATATAAACATGTATATATATTTAATATTTTGTAACAGTTAATGATATAAATTAAGTATAAACTATGATAAGAAAACCGACACAGTAAATATGTAAGATGTGTGTATGTGGATTCCATGTAAAACAGATAAGGCCCGAGGCGGGTTTATACCTTAGCCAATCAGCGTTGACTTTACTAATCGCCTAGTTTGTGCTGCCGAACTTTTCAAGGTATGGTGCCTTCTCACGGGTCGTAAATTGAAGCTATATATAATTTGGTATCGCGAAACAAAGTTCATCTCAGTACATCTTCACTGAACGTAAACATGTCTGGTCGTGGTAAAGGAGGAAAAGGTCTTGGAAAGGGGGGCGCCAAGCGTCACAGGAAAGTTCTTCGAGACAACATCCAGGGTATCACCAAGCCTGCCATCCGTCGTCTTGCACGTAGAGGTGGAGTTAAACGTATCTCTGGACTCATCTACGAGGAAACCCGTGGTGTCTTGAAAGTCTTCCTCGAGAACGTCATCCGTGATGCAGTCACATACACAGAGCATGCCAAGAGAAAGACCGTCACAGCCATGGACGTTGTCTACGCTCTGAAGAGACAGGGACGCACCCTCTACGGATTCGGCGGTTAAACTGCCACTCCTGTGTGCTTGCAGCACTGACAACAAACAAACGGCCGTTTTAACGGCCACCAAACTTTTAGAAAAGATGCCTCTATCACAAATGCTGTGAAATACACCGACACAACTCTGTGAGACATACTACACTTTTACCTGTCATTAGTAATGAGTTAGCATTCATTTCCCCTGCCACATGCACTCGAAATAAGAGTGGTTGGAAGTCACATGAGTTATGAACAATCACTTTTACACTTCGCCTAATCAAAGAATGATATTAAAGTAAGCCACATTTCACATGTCAGAAGATGACTATTGTTCAAATTTAAATAGGTCAGATATTGCGCATAGATTTAATGATAATGTAAAGAAATATATTCATGTCATTTGATCCTCCAACCCTCATTGATTTCTCTTGTAAGTGTCTAAAACATGACAGAATAGGTAATTGAAATCAGAAATTTTAATTGAAAACTGCAGAAGTGTATTTTTATTATCTTCCATGTTGAAATGATATTAAATTGCTATGGTGAAAAGGATTAAAACTATTAAAATATAGGGCAGTGAAATTGACTTTAATCATGATTGAAAAGCAGACACTGATAATGTTTAGCTATTATTTTATGACCATATTGTAGATTGCACTGTTTTGATATTTTAAATTGTACGATAATATTGAATAATGAAGATCAATAAGTAATTGGTGTACAGTAATAGAGACAGAACTTTTTTATTCTTAGATGTGACAGCCTGTTGTAATTTCAGTTTCTGTGAAGATGGGTACTCATTTTGATAGTGAATGTATAGTCTTGAAACAATCATGACTATTGAACACAAATTTAATGTACCAGTAACTGCGTATTGTAATGATGGTAGCTTTTCGAAAAAATTGTGTGGCCCTGAAAAGGGCCGTTTGGTTATGTCAACTACATATCCCTGCAGTTTACTTGCTGCTGGTGTACTTGGTAACAGCTTTGGTACCTTCAGAGACAGCATGCTTGGCCAATTCACCTGGCAGGAGAAGGCGGACTGCAGTCTGGATTTCTCTGCTGGTGATGGTTGAGCGTTTGTTGTAGTGGGCCAGACGGGAGGCCTCAGCGGCAATTCTCTCGAAGATGTCATTGACGAAAGAATTCATGATGCTCATGGCCTTGCTGGAAACTCCAGTGTCAGGGTGCACCTGTTTCAAGACTTTGTAGATGTAGATAGCGTAGGATTCCCTCCTCCTCCTGCGCTTCTTCTTGTCCCCAGTTCTCTGGGCCTTAGCCTTGGTGGCAGCTTTCTTAGAACCTTTAGATCCAACTTTGGGTGGCATGTTTACAGTGTGAAGACTGAAACTATGAATGGCGCATTGCTCTCGGTAGATTTATATATAACACGAGGCGGATTGAAGCGTACAGGTAAATTGCGGACGTCTTTGTAAACATCATATTGGTCAGGACGCCCGAGGTGCGTTTAAAACGAGCGCTGTGATTGGTGGATCATCTCAATCCTTGGAAGTGTTTAAATAGAGTGGCGCAGCGCATGGCGTGTTATTCGTTGATTTAATTTTGTCAGCGCCCAACCCACACACCAATCTAAAATGTCAGGACGTGGTAAAGGAGGCAAAGTGAAGGGAAAGGCAAAGAGCCGATCTTCCCGTGCCGGACTACAGTTTCCCGTTGGTCGTATCCACCGTCTGCTGAGGAAGGGCAACTACGCCGAGAGAGTGGGAGCCGGTGCCCCAGTGTATTTGGCCGCTGTCCTTGAGTACTTGGCCGCTGAAGTGTTGGAGTTGGCAGGCAACGCAGCCCGTGACAACAAGAAAACCAGAATCATCCCCCGTCATCTGCAGCTTGCTATCCGCAACGACGAGGAGTTGAACAAACTTCTGTCCGGTGTGACCATCGCACAGGGTGGTGTTTTGCCCAACATCCAGGCCGTGCTCCTCCCCAAGAAGACCCAGAAGCCAGCCGCCAAGTAAAAAGTCAGCCCTGTCGACTTGACTTGTCTGTACCAAACGGCCGTTTTCACGGCCACCCATATTTTTCGAAAAGATGTCTCTATAGCATGTAATTAAGCACACATATACAATGCAGATACCCATTACACGTTTATTGAATGCATTGCCACACACCGTCAACCTATTACATAAATTTCTATTCATGTTCAATTAATATCCAATTTGATGTTGTTCCAACGCTCTCAAATGCTAAACACAAATTTAATTTATATCAGTTACCCCTCAAAAATACATTAGTGTGTGAAAAAATTAAAATTTGAGCTCAAATCTCGATCATGCTCATTGGTTAAACTAGTGATATAAATGCATGCATAATGTTAGAATGATATGTACTTGAACAATTGCGACATCCGATTCTGATTTTATACAGTGTTTCATGGGGGAGATCATTTGTGCGTTATTTTATTATTATTATTATTCTTTTTCTATTTGAATTGATATCAAAACGGTGAATGTACATTCACGTACGTATGCATGGTCTGCGCATTACAAATTAAGGTCTAAGTAAGATGTGCACACGTGAAAACCGCAGTTTTGGCAATGTTATCATGATTGCACAAATGAACTAATTATTTATTCACGTCATTCATCACCCGTTTTTTTTCCCAATTCATGATCAACTACTACCTTAGTATATCTATATTTATGTTGATATGCTTTTTGACTGTATGTGCATTTGTTAACATAACGCCGTTTTCTTGCACGTACTATACTGTACATCGCACTTCGCGTAAAGTAGATAATGTAATTCAATTTTCTTTATTTTTCAAAAAATCCTATGACTTTTGCCACTGAATATTTTGATATTATTATTAAAGTGACGACTTTTTCTTTCTTTTTTTATTTTATTTATTTGTTTTTCTTTCTGACAACTTTAAAAATTTATAATTCTCTCTTGCTCTTGTTCTGTGTATCGTGTGTTTCTGGGTGTATGGACCTGGTGTGAATTTCACTTAAAAGAAGATATGTATGGGCCTTCTACACAATAGACGATATACAATACACTTATGTCTGTATGTTGGACGTTAAAAAAATGTAATTTTCTGTGAATAATTATCAATTTTAAAGACATTGCGTGACTTTATCGGCATTTGGAGTTGGAATTTGCTACTCTGTCCTACGTTTTCCTTTCATTTGAGTTCCTTTAGCGGAGAATTTACGTAAAATATGCAGATGATATGGTGGGGATATATCCACACAATGTGATTTTCATAAAATAGCTGCAATCGGTACTCATTAAACGGCACAGCAAGGATGTAAACATCGGCATCAAAACACACATCGATTCTACTATGCATATGCGCTTCGATTTTAAGGGATGTTTTCGAGGACGTCCGCGCCCGCTGTAAACAAAAGCAGCGAGAGCGTGAGACTTCACTATTTCCTCGTATTAGTTCGCAGTGAATTGTACAGCGTTTTCGTTTCGTCCGAAGCCATGGCAGACACAGCAACCACAACCCCAGTCAAGAAGAAGGTTACTAAGCCTAAGGTACCTGCAGCACACCCCAAGTACGTCGACATGATCAGGGCCGCCTTGGAATCCCTGAAAGAGCGTGGTGGATCTTCCAGACAGGCCATTCTGAAGTACATTATGGCCAACTTTAAAGTGGGAAACGACGTCAACCCCATTAATGTCCACCTTAAAATGGCACTCAAGAACGGAGTGAAGAAAGGCGCTCTGAAACAAGCCAAAGGAACAGGCGCCACTGGCTCTTTCAAGTTAGGAGACAAGCCAAAGACAGAGAAAAAACCAAAGGCGAAGAAAGTCACCAAACCCAAGGCAGCCAAACCAAAGAAGGCCACAGCTGTTAAGGTATTCGATGTATAACGACCACATTTTGTACCTAATTAATGAATGGTCCGGTATTCTTAATTATTATGTCATTTTGAAGGTGTTATCAAATAAAAATTCTCCACCAAAGGAATTTTCAAAATATTGATTATGGTCCAACTAAGTACACATTGAATTTTGCATTGAAGTCTATGGGAAACGTATGTTTTAATATAATATTGTAAAAAGTAACTTGAAATTTTTAAAACTCTCTTGGTTAATACATGCATAAACTTTTTCTTTATTAAAATATGAAATAAAATGAATCATTTACCGCAGATATTTTGACGAAATTAAAATTTTCTTTTTTTCAACAAGGGGAGATAACTCTTTAAAAAATTTTAAGGTGCAAAATGACCGGCTTCTTATATGTTGTCAGTCATGTGAATTTGGTTTATTTCACTTTCATTGTTATTTAGCAATACATATTTAACTGGTTTAAAATGATTCAAAATTCTTCAATATCCCTTCATTATACATTGAATACCTTAAGCCCAGGAAGGCGGCAGGGGAGAAAAAGACTGCTGAGAAGAAGAAGAAGTCCCCCAAGAAAGCAGCTGGACCTAAGAAAGTTAAGACACCCAAGAAGAAGACGGCAGCCAAATCCCCTAAGAAGGCAGCAGCCAAGCCAAAGAAGGCCAAGACTCCGAAAAAAGCAGCAGCAGCCAAGCCAAAGAAAGCCAAGACTCCCAAGAAGACAGCAGCTAAAAAATAAGCAATCATAGCATCATTGCAGATTGCAAACCTTCAACAAAAGCCCTTTTCAGGGCTACCAATATTTTTCGAAAAGATGTCTTAATTACAAATGCAAGTTGCAAAGAAACATGCAAGTACAATGAATTCATATACACTTTATACAGGTACATTAAGCCCCTTCTAGTTTTTCTGTGATAATGTGTTATTACATATTATTAATTCATATCTGACTATGGTATGGTTCACAAACTCACAAATAAGATATTAAAAAGGAGATATAAGCAAATTGTAAATGAGTAACATGGCAAGGGTTTGTAATGCAAGGTGCATGCTTTTTTTCATAATGTTCACGGCTACAGACCAGAGTATGAATAGTCGAGTAGTAAAATTTTACAGGAGTAGTAATGAAGATTTGAAAGAAAAATTATGGGTGGGGGGGGGGGGGGGGGGGTGAGATGAGAGAAAAAACAAACACCAAACATAGCTATGAATGTGTTTTTTGTTTTTTATTTTGCTCCTGCAACTTAAACTGCATGATATTGATTGAGGTCTGTTTAGTGAATACACTAAAAAAAAATACATGCATTTACATTATTCAAATCCAACATTCATAAGGCTAAGCGATATGAGTACAACAAATAATGTACATCATTCATATATGTTGTAGACTAACTAGAAAGTGGGTTGATACACATTGTCATAAGATTAGTGATGTTGAATTCTGATTGAAAGGAAACATACGGAGAGAGAGAGAGAGAGAGAGAGAGAGAGAGAGAGAGAGAAGAGAGAGAGAGAGAGAGAGAGAGAGAGAGAGAGAGAGAGAGAGAACAAACATGCATTTTTTTAACATTATTTTATTATGATTCTACTCTGGTTACATTATTCTTTCTTTCTTTCTTCTTTCTTTGACACTGAACAGGATAGCAAAAAACTGAAATCTACACCTTATAGTTTGCATGATGAACTTTGAAACATACAGTCTTCCTGAGATTTTTTTCCCCTCTCTTTCCAGAATCAAGTGGCTCTCATTGTGTCTGTATTTACAATTACAACTAGTGTTTTGGACTTACATGCCTGGATATTTCTGTGCAAATCAAACTATAAAAGTAAGTTCTTTTGTTACTTAGCTAAATCATGAATGATAAAACATATAAATGCATATGACGTAGATCTTCTGAACTATAGATCTTTTATGTTTCTCTTTGATAAATCTATATCTTTATTTACTTATTTATTTATTAGGGGGGGGGGGGGAGGGGGTTATGATGCTGGGTTTATTGTAATTGAATTGAGATATCAGATGATCATTCAGCATATACTATTCCCATTTTAATGCCAGAGAATCAATAGGTTAAAATATTGAGTGAATGTAAGTTGTGCAATATTCTAATGGGTTGTTATTTAATTGATCAGTTTGTTTTTGCTTTTTTAAAGTATCAATTACATCCTGTAGAATATAGATGGTGTTTAATACTTTATGTAAATCAAATAAGTTTTAGTTATAATTGGAATAAAAGTTTTGTTCCACTAAGTACACGGACGATATTTTTCGGAGTACACAAATTCTGTGCAAAAGCCGGATCGAAATGATTTTTTCACCTGGCCAATCGGAACGGGTTATTATCGACTAATCGCTGACCACCTCTCTCGGTCAAGATCACCAATGGCGATTGTCGTTAGTGGGGGTGCTGTGATATCGGAGAGCAGACAGTTAATCGTCGACTCGGTATAAAGTGTATACAGAGGACCGTCTGGCTCATTCATTCATTTGACATTCGTCGAAGATGGCACGTACCAAGCAGACCGCAAGAAAATCTACTGGAGGTAAAGCTCCACGTAAACAACTGGCCACCAAGGCAGCCCGTAAGAGCGCTCCAGCAACTGGTGGCGTCAAGAAACCCCACAGATACAGGCCAGGAACCGTCGCTCTTCGTGAGATCAGGAGATACCAGAAAAGCACAGAGCTGCTGATCAGGAAACTGCCATTCCAGCGTCTGGTCCGTGAGATTGCTCAGGACTTCAAGACCGACCTGCGTTTCCAGAGTTCAGCCGTCATGGCTCTCCAGGAAGCCAGCGAAGCCTACCTTGTCGGACTCTTTGAGGACACCAACTTGTGCGCTATCCACGCCAAGAGAGTCACCATCATGCCCAAAGATATCCAGCTTGCCAGACGTATCCGTGGCGAGAGAGCTTAGATTCTCTTTTGTCTCTTGACAAACTCAAAACGGCCGTTTTCACGGCCACCAAAACCTTTAGAAAAGATGCCTTCACATTACACACAATTGATACTCTAATTATTGAATAAGCGTGCATTCATCTATAATAAATATATGTAAGATGGCTCGCATAAACACACGCACACATATATATCCCATAGATAAAATAAATACAGGTATATTTCAGTGGAAACTTTCTTAACAAATGGACAACATGAGAAACAGTGAATTGATATATCACAAACTGTCAAAACTATTGCTATAAATGGTAACTGTCCCACTGCGAGCAAAACTCAAACTAACACAAATGTGTACATTAAAAAAAGGAAAGAAGATATCTTTAATCATAACAAAAATGTAAATACCATTATCATTCTTATATTATGGATTTATAACATAGTCATGATGTTCCTAAAGGTCAATCTGCTAATTATTATTAAAATAGGAGTATGTTCCTTTATGGAGAAGGAATACAGGAATCCTATTGTGTCTCTTGAATAAATTACATTAATTTTGTGAAATCAGTTAATGTCTCTTAGATTTTAGCTACTGGCTCTGACCATATCTTTTGCCTCATACCATTTGATACCTCCTGTTGATCAGGTTTTTTTTCTTTTTTTTGTTTTGTTTTGTTTTGGTTTTTTTTTTTCTTTTTACACACTGCACATTCATTTATTACCAATTTAATTCTTTTCGATGAATTGTACAGGTGTGCAGTACACTTATATAAACATGTATATATATTTAATATTTTGTAACAGTTAATGATATAAATTAAGTATAAACTATGATAAGAAAACCGACACAGTAAATATGTAAGATGTGTGTATGTGGATTCCATGTAAAACAGATAAGGCCCGAGGCGGGTTTATACCTTAGCCAATCAGCGTTGACTTTACTAATCGCCTAGTTTGTGCTGCCGAACTTTTCAAGGTATGGTGCCTTCTCACGGGTCGTAAATTGAAGCTATATATAATTTGGTATCGCGAAACAAAGTTCATCTCAGTACATCTTCACTGAACGTAAACATGTCTGGTCGTGGTAAAGGAGGAAAAGGTCTTGGAAAGGGGGGCGCCAAGCGTCACAGGAAAGTTCTTCGAGACAACATCCAGGGTATCACCAAGCCTGCCATCCGTCGTCTTGCACGTAGAGGTGGAGTTAAACGTATCTCTGGACTCATCTACGAGGAAACCCGTGGTGTCTTGAAAGTCTTCCTCGAGAACGTCATCCGTGATGCAGTCACATACACAGAGCATGCCAAGAGAAAGACCGTCACAGCCATGGACGTTGTCTACGCTCTGAAGAGACAGGGACGCACCCTCTACGGATTCGGCGGTTAAACTGCCACTCCTGTGTGCTTGCAGCACTGACAACAAACAAACGGCCGTTTTAACGGCCACCAAACTTTTAGAAAAGATGCCTCTATCACAAATGCTGTGAAATACACCGACACAACTCTGTGAGACATACTACACTTTTACCTGTCATTAGTAATGAGTTAGCATTCATTTCCCCTGCCACATGCACTCGAAATAAGAGTGGTTGGAAGTCACATGAGTTATGAACAATCACTTTTACACTTCGCCTAATCAAAGAATGATATTAAAGTAAGCCACATTTCACATGTCAGAAGATGACTATTGTTCAAATTTAAATAGGTCAGATATTGCGCATAGATTTAATGATAATGTAAAGAAATATATTCATGTCATTTGATCCTCCAACCCTCATTGATTTCTCTTGTAAGTGTCTAAAACATGACAGAATAGGTAATTGAAATCAGAAATTTTAATTGAAAACTGCAGAAGTGTATTTTTATTATCTTCCATGTTGAAATGATATTAAATTGCTATGGTGAAAAGGATTAAAACTATTAAAATATAGGGCAGTGAAATTGACTTTAATCATGATTGAAAAGCAGACACTGATAATGTTTAGCTATTATTTTATGACCATATTGTAGATTGCACTGTTTTGATATTTTAAATTGTACGATAATATTGAATAATGAAGATCAATAAGTAATTGGTGTACAGTAATAGAGACAGAACTTTTTTATTCTTAGATGTGACAGCCTGTTGTAATTTCAGTTTCTGTGAAGATGGGTACTCATTTTGATAGTGAATGTATAGTCTTGAAACAATCATGACTATTGAACACAAATTTAATGTACCAGTAACTGCGTATTGTAATGATGGTAGCTTTTCGAAAAAATTGTGTGGCCCTGAAAAGGGCCGTTTGGTTATGTCAACTACATATCCCTGCAGTTTACTTGCTGCTGGTGTACTTGGTAACAGCTTTGGTACCTTCAGAGACAGCATGCTTGGCCAATTCACCTGGCAGGAGAAGGCGGACTGCAGTCTGGATTTCTCTGCTGGTGATGGTTGAGCGTTTGTTGTAGTGGGCCAGACGGGAGGCCTCAGCGGCAATTCTCTCGAAGATGTCATTGACGAAAGAATTCATGATGCTCATGGCCTTGCTGGAAACTCCAGTGTCAGGGTGCACCTGTTTCAAGACTTTGTAGATGTAGATAGCGTAGGATTCCCTCCTCCTCCTGCGCTTCTTCTTGTCCCCAGTTCTCTGGGCCTTAGCCTTGGTGGCAGCTTTCTTAGAACCTTTAGATCCAACTTTGGGTGGCATGTTTACAGTGTGAAGACTGAAACTATGAATGGCGCATTGCTCTCGGTAGATTTATATATAACACGAGGCGGATTGAAGCGTACAGGTAAATTGCGGACGTCTTTGTAAACATCATATTGGTCAGGACGCCCGAGGTGCGTTTAAAACGAGCGCTGTGATTGGTGGATCATCTCAATCCTTGGAAGTGTTTAAATAGAGTGGCGCAGCGCATGGCGTGTTATTCGTTGATTTAATTTTGTCAGCGCCCAACCCACACACCAATCTAAAATGTCAGGACGTGGTAAAGGAGGCAAAGTGAAGGGAAAGGCAAAGAGCCGATCTTCCCGTGCCGGACTACAGTTTCCCGTTGGTCGTATCCACCGTCTGCTGAGGAAGGGCAACTACGCCGAGAGAGTGGGAGCCGGTGCCCCAGTGTATTTGGCCGCTGTCCTTGAGTACTTGGCCGCTGAAGTGTTGGAGTTGGCAGGCAACGCAGCCCGTGACAACAAGAAAACCAGAATCATCCCCCGTCATCTGCAGCTTGCTATCCGCAACGACGAGGAGTTGAACAAACTTCTGTCCGGTGTGACCATCGCACAGGGTGGTGTTTTGCCCAACATCCAGGCCGTGCTCCTCCCCAAGAAGACCCAGAAGCCAGCCGCCAAGTAAAAAGTCAGCCCTGTCGACTTGACTTGTCTGTACCAAACGGCCGTTTTCACGGCCACCCATATTTTTCGAAAAGATGTCTCTATAGCATGTAATTAAGCACACATATACAATGCAGATACCCATTACACGTTTATTGAATGCATTGCCACACACCGTCAACCTATTACATAAATTTCTATTCATGTTCAATTAATATCCAATTTGATGTTGTTCCAACGCTCTCAAATGCTAAACACAAATTTAATTTATATCAGTTACCCCTCAAAAATACATTAGTGTGTGAAAAAATTAAAATTTGAGCTCAAATCTCGATCATGCTCATTGGTTAAACTAGTGATATAAATGCATGCATAATGTTAGAATGATATGTACTTGAACAATTGCGACATCCGATTCTGATTTTATACAGTGTTTCATGGGGGAGATCATTTGTGCGTTATTTTATTATTATTATTATTCTTTTTCTATTTGAATTGATATCAAAACGGTGAATGTACATTCACGTACGTATGCATGGTCTGCGCATTACAAATTAAGGTCTAAGTAAGATGTGCACACGTGAAAACCGCAGTTTTGGCAATGTTATCATGATTGCACAAATGAACTAATTATTTATTCACGTCATTCATCACCCGTTTTTTTTCCCAATTCATGATCAACTACTACCTTAGTATATCTATATTTATGTTGATATGCTTTTTGACTGTATGTGCATTTGTTAACATAACGCCGTTTTCTTGCACGTACTATACTGTACATCGCACTTCGCGTAAAGTAGATAATGTAATTCAATTTTCTTTATTTTTCAAAAAATCCTATGACTTTTGCCACTGAATATTTTGATATTATTATTAAAGTGACGACTTTTTCTTTCTTTTTTTATTTTATTTATTTGTTTTTCTTTCTGACAACTTTAAAAATTTATAATTCTCTCTTGCTCTTGTTCTGTGTATCGTGTGTTTCTGGGTGTATGGACCTGGTGTGAATTTCACTTAAAAGAAGATATGTATGGGCCTTCTACACAATAGACGATATACAATACACTTATGTCTGTATGTTGGACGTTAAAAAAATGTAATTTTCTGTGAATAATTATCAATTTTAAAGACATTGCGTGACTTTATCGGCATTTGGAGTTGGAATTTGCTACTCTATCCTACGTTTTCCTTTCATTTGAGTTCCTTTAGCGGAGAATTTACGTAAAATATGCAGATGATATGGTGGGGATATATCCACACAATGTGATTTTCATAAAATAGCTGCAATCGGTACTCATTAAACGGCACAGCAAGGATGTAAACATCGGCATCAAAACACACATCGATTCTACTATGCATATGCGCTTCGATTTTAAGGGATGTTTTCGAGGACGTCCGCGCCCGCTGTAAACAAAAGCAGCGAGAGCGTGAGACTTCACTATTTCCTCGTATTAGTTCGCAGTGAATTGTACAGCGTTTTCGTTTCGTCCGAAGCCATGGCAGACACAGCAACCACAACCCCAGTCAAGAAGAAGGTTACTAAGCCTAAGGTACCTGCAGCACACCCCAAGTACGTCGACATGATCAGGGCCGCCTTGGAATCCCTGAAAGAGCGTGGTGGATCTTCCAGACAGGCCATTCTGAAGTACATTATGGCCAACTTTAAAGTGGGAAACGACGTCAACCCCATTAATGTCCACCTTAAAATGGCACTCAAGAACGGAGTGAAGAAAGGCGCTCTGAAACAAGCCAAAGGAACAGGCGCCACTGGCTCTTTCAAGTTAGGAGACAAGCCAAAGACAGAGAAAAAACCAAAGGCGAAGAAAGTCACCAAACCCAAGGCAGCCAAACCAAAGAAGGCCACAGCTGTTAAGGTATTCGATGTATAACGACCACATTTTGTACCTAATTAATGAATGGTCCGGTATTCTTAATTATTATGTCATTTTGAAGGTGTTATCAAATAAAAATTCTCCACCAAAGGAATTTTCAAAATATTGATTATGGTCCAACTAAGTACACATTGAATTTTGCATTGAAGTCTATGGGAAACGTATGTTTTAATATAATATTGTAAAAAGTAACTTGAAATTTTTAAAACTCTCTTGGTTAATACATGCATAAACTTTTTCTTTATTAAAATATGAAATAAAATGAATCATTTACCGCAGATATTTTGACGAAATTAAAATTTTCTTTTTTTCAACAAGGGGAGATAACTCTTTAAAAAATTTTAAGGTGCAAAATGACCGGCTTCTTATATGTTGTCAGTCATGTGAATTTGGTTTATTTCACTTTCATTGTTATTTAGCAATACATATTTAACTGGTTTAAAATGATTCAAAATTCTTCAATATCCCTTCATTATACATTGAATACCTTAAGCCCAGGAAGGCGGCAGGGGAGAAAAAGACTGCTGAGAAGAAGAAGAAGTCCCCCAAGAAAGCAGCTGGACCTAAGAAAGTTAAGACACCCAAGAAGAAGACGGCAGCCAAATCCCCTAAGAAGGCAGCAGCCAAGCCAAAGAAGGCCAAGACTCCGAAAAAAGCAGCAGCAGCCAAGCCAAAGAAAGCCAAGACTCCCAAGAAGACAGCAGCTAAAAAATAAGCAATCATAGCATCATTGCAGATTGCAAACCTTCAACAAAAGCCCTTTTCAGGGCTACCAATATTTTTCGAAAAGATGTCTTAATTACAAATGCAAGTTGCAAAGAAACATGCAAGTACAATGAATTCATATACACTTTATACAGGTACATTAAGCCCCTTCTAGTTTTTCTGTGATAATGTGTTATTACATATTATTAATTCATATCTGACTATGGTATGGTTCACAAACTCACAAATAAGATATTAAAAAGGAGATATAAGCAAATTGTAAATGAGTAACATGGCAAGGGTTTGTAATGCAAGGTGCATGCTTTTTTTCATAATGTTCACGGCTACAGACCAGAGTATGAATAGTCGAGTAGTAAAATTTTACAGGAGTAGTAATGAAGATTTGAAAGAAAAATTATGGGTGGGGGGGGGGGGGGGGTGAGATGAGAGAAAAAACAAACACCAAACATAGCTATGAATGTGTTTTTTGTTTTTTATTTTGCTCCTGCAACTTAAACTGCATGATATTGATTGAGGTCTGTTTAGTGAATACACTAAAAAAAAATACATGCATTTACATTATTCAAATCCAACATTCATAAGGCTAAGCGATATGAGTACAACAAATAATGTACATCATTCATATATGTTGTAGACTAACTAGAAAGTGGGTTGATACACATTGTCATAAGATTAGTGATGTTGAATTCTGATTGAAAGGAAACATACGGAGAGAGAGAGAGAGAGAGAGAGAGAGAGAGAGAGAGAGAGAGAGAGAGAGAGAGAGAGAGAGAGAGAGAGAGAGAGAGAGAGAGAGAGAGAACAAACATGCATTTTTTTAACATTATTTTATTATGATTCTACTCTGGTTACATTATTCTTTCTTTCTTTCTTCTTTCTTTGACACTGAACAGGATAGCAAAAAACTGAAATCTACACCTTATAGTTTGCATGATGAACTTTGAAACATACAGTCTTCCTGAGATTTTTTTCCCCTCTCTTTCCAGAATCAAGTGGCTCTCATTGTGTCTGTATTTACAATTACAACTAGTGTTTTGGACTTACATGCCTGGATATTTCTGTGCAAATCAAACTATAAAAGTAAGTTCTTTTGTTACTTAGCTAAATCATGAATGATAAAACATATAAATGCATATGACGTAGATCTTCTGAACTATAGATCTTTTATGTTTCTCTTTGATAAATCTATATCTTTATTTACTTATTTATTTATTAGGGGGGGGGGGGGGAGGGGGTTATGATGCTGGGTTTATTGTAATTGAATTGAGATATCAGATGATCATTCAGCATATACTATTCCCATTTTAATGCCAGAGAATCAATAGGTTAAAATATTGAGTGAATGTAAGTTGTGCAATATTCTAATGGGTTGTTATTTAATTGATCAGTTTGTTTTTGCTTTTTTAAAGTATCAATTACATCCTGTAGAATATAGATGGTGTTTAATACTTTATGTAAATCAAATAAGTTTTAGTTATAATTGGAATAAAAGTTTTGTTCCACTAAGTACACGGACGATATTTTTCGGAGTACACAAATTCTGTGCAAAAGCCGGATCGAAATGATTTTTTCACCTGGCCAATCGGAACGGGTTATTATCGACTAATCGCTGACCACCTCTCTCGGTCAAGATCACCAATGGCGATTGTCGTTAGTGGGGGTGCTGTGATATCGGAGAGCAGACAGTTAATCGTCGACTCGGTATAAAGTGTATACAGAGGACCGTCTGGCTCATTCATTCATTTGACATTCGTCGAAGATGGCACGTACCAAGCAGACCGCAAGAAAATCTACTGGAGGTAAAGCTCCACGTAAACAACTGGCCACCAAGGCAGCCCGTAAGAGCGCTCCAGCAACTGGTGGCGTCAAGAAACCCCACAGATACAGGCCAGGAACCGTCGCTCTTCGTGAGATCAGGAGATACCAGAAAAGCACAGAGCTGCTGATCAGGAAACTGCCATTCCAGCGTCTGGTCCGTGAGATTGCTCAGGACTTCAAGACCGACCTGCGTTTCCAGAGTTCAGCCGTCATGGCTCTCCAGGAAGCCAGCGAAGCCTACCTTGTCGGACTCTTTGAGGACACCAACTTGTGCGCTATCCACGCCAAGAGAGTCACCATCATGCCCAAAGATATCCAGCTTGCCAGACGTATCCGTGGCGAGAGAGCTTAGATTCTCTTTTGTCTCTTGACAAACTCAAAACGGCCGTTTTCACGGCCACCAAAACCTTTAGAAAAGATGCCTTCACATTACACACAATTGATACTCTAATTATTGAATAAGCGTGCATTCATCTATAATAAATATATGTAAGATGGCTCGCATAAACACACGCACACATATATATCCCATAGATAAAATAAATACAGGTATATTTCAGTGGAAACTTTCTTAACAAATGGACAACATGAGAAACAGTGAATTGATATATCACAAACTGTCAAAACTATTGCTATAAATGGTAACTGTCCCACTGCGAGCAAAACTCAAACTAACACAAATGTGTACATTAAAAAAAGGAAAGAAGATATCTTTAATCATAACAAAAATGTAAATACCATTATCATTCTTATATTATGGATTTATAACATAGTCATGATGTTCCTAAAGGTCAATCTGCTAATTATTATTAAAATAGGAGTATGTTCCTTTATGGAGAAGGAATACAGGAATCCTATTGTGTCTCTTGAATAAATTACATTAATTTTGTGAAATCAGTTAATGTCTCTTAGATTTTAGCTACTGGCTCTGACCATATCTTTTGCCTCATACCATTTGATACCTCCTGTTGATCAGGTTTTTTTTCTTTTTTTTGTTTTGTTTTGTTTTGGTTTTTTTTTTTCTTTTTACACACTGCACATTCATTTATTACCAATTTAATTCTTTTCGATGAATTGTACAGGTGTGCAGTACACTTATATAAACATGTATATATATTTAATATTTTGTAACAGTTAATGATATAAATTAAGTATAAACTATGATAAGAAAACCGACACAGTAAATATGTAAGATGTGTGTATGTGGATTCCATGTAAAACAGATAAGGCCCGAGGCGGGTTTATACCTTAGCCAATCAGCGTTGACTTTACTAATCGCCTAGTTTGTGCTGCCGAACTTTTCAAGGTATGGTGCCTTCTCACGGGTCGTAAATTGAAGCTATATATAATTTGGTATCGCGAAACAAAGTTCATCTCAGTACATCTTCACTGAACGTAAACATGTCTGGTCGTGGTAAAGGAGGAAAAGGTCTTGGAAAGGGGGGCGCCAAGCGTCACAGGAAAGTTCTTCGAGACAACATCCAGGGTATCACCAAGCCTGCCATCCGTCGTCTTGCACGTAGAGGTGGAGTTAAACGTATCTCTGGACTCATCTACGAGGAAACCCGTGGTGTCTTGAAAGTCTTCCTCGAGAACGTCATCCGTGATGCAGTCACATACACAGAGCATGCCAAGAGAAAGACCGTCACAGCCATGGACGTTGTCTACGCTCTGAAGAGACAGGGACGCACCCTCTACGGATTCGGCGGTTAAACTGCCACTCCTGTGTGCTTGCAGCACTGACAACAAACAAACGGCCGTTTTAACGGCCACCAAACTTTTAGAAAAGATGCCTCTATCACAAATGCTGTGAAATACACCGACACAACTCTGTGAGACATACTACACTTTTACCTGTCATTAGTAATGAGTTAGCATTCATTTCCCCTGCCACATGCACTCGAAATAAGAGTGGTTGGAAGTCACATGAGTTATGAACAATCACTTTTACACTTCGCCTAATCAAAGAATGATATTAAAGTAAGCCACATTTCACATGTCAGAAGATGACTATTGTTCAAATTTAAATAGGTCAGATATTGCGCATAGATTTAATGATAATGTAAAGAAATATATTCATGTCATTTGATCCTCCAACCCTCATTGATTTCTCTTGTAAGTGTCTAAAACATGACAGAATAGGTAATTGAAATCAGAAATTTTAATTGAAAACTGCAGAAGTGTATTTTTATTATCTTCCATGTTGAAATGATATTAAATTGCTATGGTGAAAAGGATTAAAACTATTAAAATATAGGGCAGTGAAATTGACTTTAATCATGATTGAAAAGCAGACACTGATAATGTTTAGCTATTATTTTATGACCATATTGTAGATTGCACTGTTTTGATATTTTAAATTGTACGATAATATTGAATAATGAAGATCAATAAGTAATTGGTGTACAGTAATAGAGACAGAACTTTTTTATTCTTAGATGTGACAGCCTGTTGTAATTTCAGTTTCTGTGAAGATGGGTACTCATTTTGATAGTGAATGTATAGTCTTGAAACAATCATGACTATTGAACACAAATTTAATGTACCAGTAACTGCGTATTGTAATGATGGTAGCTTTTCGAAAAAATTGTGTGGCCCTGAAAAGGGCCGTTTGGTTATGTCAACTACATATCCCTGCAGTTTACTTGCTGCTGGTGTACTTGGTAACAGCTTTGGTACCTTCAGAGACAGCATGCTTGGCCAATTCACCTGGCAGGAGAAGGCGGACTGCAGTCTGGATTTCTCTGCTGGTGATGGTTGAGCGTTTGTTGTAGTGGGCCAGACGGGAGGCCTCAGCGGCAATTCTCTCGAAGATGTCATTGACGAAAGAATTCATGATGCTCATGGCCTTGCTGGAAACTCCAGTGTCAGGGTGCACCTGTTTCAAGACTTTGTAGATGTAGATAGCGTAGGATTCCCTCCTCCTCCTGCGCTTCTTCTTGTCCCCAGTTCTCTGGGCCTTAGCCTTGGTGGCAGCTTTCTTAGAACCTTTAGATCCAACTTTGGGTGGCATGTTTACAGTGTGAAGACTGAAACTATGAATGGCGCATTGCTCTCGGTAGATTTATATATAACACGAGGCGGATTGAAGCGTACAGGTAAATTGCGGACGTCTTTGTAAACATCATATTGGTCAGGACGCCCGAGGTGCGTTTAAAACGAGCGCTGTGATTGGTGGATCATCTCAATCCTTGGAAGTGTTTAAATAGAGTGGCGCAGCGCATGGCGTGTTATTCGTTGATTTAATTTTGTCAGCGCCCAACCCACACACCAATCTAAAATGTCAGGACGTGGTAAAGGAGGCAAAGTGAAGGGAAAGGCAAAGAGCCGATCTTCCCGTGCCGGACTACAGTTTCCCGTTGGTCGTATCCACCGTCTGCTGAGGAAGGGCAACTACGCCGAGAGAGTGGGAGCCGGTGCCCCAGTGTATTTGGCCGCTGTCCTTGAGTACTTGGCCGCTGAAGTGTTGGAGTTGGCAGGCAACGCAGCCCGTGACAACAAGAAAACCAGAATCATCCCCCGTCATCTGCAGCTTGCTATCCGCAACGACGAGGAGTTGAACAAACTTCTGTCCGGTGTGACCATCGCACAGGGTGGTGTTTTGCCCAACATCCAGGCCGTGCTCCTCCCCAAGAAGACCCAGAAGCCAGCCGCCAAGTAAAAAGTCAGCCCTGTCGACTTGACTTGTCTGTACCAAACGGCCGTTTTCACGGCCACCCATATTTTTCGAAAAGATGTCTCTATAGCATGTAATTAAGCACACATATACAATGCAGATACCCATTACACGTTTATTGAATGCATTGCCACACACCGTCAACCTATTACATAAATTTCTATTCATGTTCAATTAATATCCAATTTGATGTTGTTCCAACGCTCTCAAATGCTAAACACAAATTTAATTTATATCAGTTACCCCTCAAAAATACATTAGTGTGTGAAAAAATTAAAATTTGAGCTCAAATCTCGATCATGCTCATTGGTTAAACTAGTGATATAAATGCATGCATAATGTTAGAATGATATGTACTTGAACAATTGCGACATCCGATTCTGATTTTATACAGTGTTTCATGGGGGAGATCATTTGTGCGTTATTTTATTATTATTATTATTCTTTTTCTATTTGAATTGATATCAAAACGGTGAATGTACATTCACGTACGTATGCATGGTCTGCGCATTACAAATTAAGGTCTAAGTAAGATGTGCACACGTGAAAACCGCAGTTTTGGCAATGTTATCATGATTGCACAAATGAACTAATTATTTATTCACGTCATTCATCACCCGTTTTTTTTCCCAATTCATGATCAACTACTACCTTAGTATATCTATATTTATGTTGATATGCTTTTTGACTGTATGTGCATTTGTTAACATAACGCCGTTTTCTTGCACGTACTATACTGTACATCGCACTTCGCGTAAAGTAGATAATGTAATTCAATTTTCTTTATTTTTCAAAAAATCCTATGACTTTTGCCACTGAATATTTTGATATTATTATTAAAGTGACGACTTTTTCTTTCTTTTTTTATTTTATTTATTTGTTTTTCTTTCTGACAACTTTAAAAATTTATAATTCTCTCTTGCTCTTGTTCTGTGTATCGTGTGTTTCTGGGTGTATGGACCTGGTGTGAATTTCACTTAAAAGAAGATATGTATGGGCCTTCTACACAATAGACGATATACAATACACTTATGTCTGTATGTTGGACGTTAAAAAAATGTAATTTTCTGTGAATAATTATCAATTTTAAAGACATTGCGTGACTTTATCGGCATTTGGAGTTGGAATTTGCTACTCTGTCCTACGTTTTCCTTTCATTTGAGTTCCTTTAGCGGAGAATTTACGTAAAATATGCAGATGATATGGTGGGGATATATCCACACAATGTGATTTTCATAAAATAGCTGCAATCGGTACTCATTAAACGGCACAGCAAGGATGTAAACATCGGCATCAAAACACACATCGATTCTACTATGCATATGCGCTTCGATTTTAAGGGATGTTTTCGAGGACGTCCGCGCCCGCTGTAAACAAAAGCAGCGAGAGCGTGAGACTTCACTATTTCCTCGTATTAGTTCGCAGTGAATTGTACAGCGTTTTCGTTTCGTCCGAAGCCATGGCAGACACAGCAACCACAACCCCAGTCAAGAAGAAGGTTACTAAGCCTAAGGTACCTGCAGCACACCCCAAGTACGTCGACATGATCAGGGCCGCCTTGGAATCCCTGAAAGAGCGTGGTGGATCTTCCAGACAGGCCATTCTGAAGTACATTATGGCCAACTTTAAAGTGGGAAACGACGTCAACCCCATTAATGTCCACCTTAAAATGGCACTCAAGAACGGAGTGAAGAAAGGCGCTCTGAAACAAGCCAAAGGAACAGGCGCCACTGGCTCTTTCAAGTTAGGAGACAAGCCAAAGACAGAGAAAAAACCAAAGGCGAAGAAAGTCACCAAACCCAAGGCAGCCAAACCAAAGAAGGCCACAGCTGTTAAGGTATTCGATGTATAACGACCACATTTTGTACCTAATTAATGAATGGTCCGGTATTCTTAATTATTATGTCATTTTGAAGGTGTTATCAAATAAAAATTCTCCACCAAAGGAATTTTCAAAATATTGATTATGGTCCAACTAAGTACACATTGAATTTTGCATTGAAGTCTATGGGAAACGTATGTTTTAATATAATATTGTAAAAAGTAACTTGAAATTTTTAAAACTCTCTTGGTTAATACATGCATAAACTTTTTCTTTATTAAAATATGAAATAAAATGAATCATTTACCGCAGATATTTTGACGAAATTAAAATTTTCTTTTTTTCAACAAGGGGAGATAACTCTTTAAAAAATTTTAAGGTGCAAAATGACCGGCTTCTTATATGTTGTCAGTCATGTGAATTTGGTTTATTTCACTTTCATTGTTATTTAGCAATACATATTTAACTGGTTTAAAATGATTCAAAATTCTTCAATATCCCTTCATTATACATTGAATACCTTAAGCCCAGGAAGGCGGCAGGGGAGAAAAAGACTGCTGAGAAGAAGAAGAAGTCCCCCAAGAAAGCAGCTGGACCTAAGAAAGTTAAGACACCCAAGAAGAAGACGGCAGCCAAATCCCCTAAGAAGGCAGCAGCCAAGCCAAAGAAGGCCAAGACTCCGAAAAAAGCAGCAGCAGCCAAGCCAAAGAAAGCCAAGACTCCCAAGAAGACAGCAGCTAAAAAATAAGCAATCATAGCATCATTGCAGATTGCAAACCTTCAACAAAAGCCCTTTTCAGGGCTACCAATATTTTTCGAAAAGATGTCTTAATTACAAATGCAAGTTGCAAAGAAACATGCAAGTACAATGAATTCATATACACTTTATACAGGTACATTAAGCCCCTTCTAGTTTTTCTGTGATAATGTGTTATTACATATTATTAATTCATATCTGACTATGGTATGGTTCACAAACTCACAAATAAGATATTAAAAAGGAGATATAAGCAAATTGTAAATGAGTAACATGGCAAGGGTTTGTAATGCAAGGTGCATGCTTTTTTTCATAATGTTCACGGCTACAGACCAGAGTATGAATAGTCGAGTAGTAAAATTTTACAGGAGTAGTAATGAAGATTTGAAAGAAAAATTATGGGTGGGGGGGGGGGGGGGGGTGAGATGAGAGAAAAAACAAACACCAAACATAGCTATGAATGTGTTTTTTGTTTTTTATTTTGCTCCTGCAACTTAAACTGCATGATATTGATTGAGGTCTGTTTAGTGAATACACTAAAAAAAAATACATGCATTTACATTATTCAAATCCAACATTCATAAGGCTAAGCGATATGAGTACAACAAATAATGTACATCATTCATATATGTTGTAGACTAACTAGAAAGTGGGTTGATACACATTGTCATAAGATTAGTGATGTTGAATTCTGATTGAAAGGAAACATACGGAGAGAGAGAGAGAGAGAGAGAGAGAGAGAGAGAGAGAGAGAGAGAGAAAGAGAGAGAGAGAGAGAGAGAGAGAGAGAGAGAGAGAGAGAGAGAGAGAGAACAAACATGCATTTTTTTAACATTATTTTATTATGATTCTACTCTGGTTACATTATTCTTTCTTTCTTTCTTCTTTCTTTGACACTGAACAGGATAGCAAAAAACTGAAATCTACACCTTATAGTTTGCATGATGAACTTTGAAACATACAGTCTTCCTGAGATTTTTTTCCCCTCTCTTTCCAGAATCAAGTGGCTCTCATTGTGTCTGTATTTACAATTACAACTAGTGTTTTGGACTTACATGCCTGGATATTTCTGTGCAAATCAAACTATAAAAGTAAGTTCTTTTGTTACTTAGCTAAATCATGAATGATAAAACATATAAATGCATATGACGTAGATCTTCTGAACTATAGATCTTTTATGTTTCTCTTTGATAAATCTATATCTTTATTTACTTATTTATTTATTAGGGGGGGGGGGGGGAGGGGGTTATGATGCTGGGTTTATTGTAATTGAATTGAGATATCAGATGATCATTCAGCATATACTATTCCCATTTTAATGCCAGAGAATCAATAGGTTAAAATATTGAGTGAATGTAAGTTGTGCAATATTCTAATGGGTTGTTATTTAATTGATCAGTTTGTTTTTGCTTTTTTAAAGTATCAATTACATCCTGTAGAATATAGATGGTGTTTAATACTTTATGTAAATCAAATAAGTTTTAGTTATAATTGGAATAAAAGTTTTGTTCCACTAAGTACACGGACGATATTTTTCGGAGTACACAAATTCTGTGCAAAAGCCGGATCGAAATGATTTTTTCACCTGGCCAATCGGAACGGGTTATTATCGACTAATCGCTGACCACCTCTCTCGGTCAAGATCACCAATGGCGATTGTCGTTAGTGGGGGTGCTGTGATATCGGAGAGCAGACAGTTAATCGTCGACTCGGTATAAAGTGTATACAGAGGACCGTCTGGCTCATTCATTCATTTGACATTCGTCGAAGATGGCACGTACCAAGCAGACCGCAAGAAAATCTACTGGAGGTAAAGCTCCACGTAAACAACTTGCCACCAAGGCAGCCCGTAAGAGCGCTCCAGCAACTGGTGGCGTCAAGAAACCCCACAGATACAGGCCAGGAACCGTCGCTCTTCGTGAGATCAGGAGATACCAGAAAAGCACAGAGCTGCTGATCAGGAAACTGCCATTCCAGCGTCTGGTCCGTGAGATTGCTCAGGACTTCAAGACCGACCTGCGTTTCCAGAGTTCAGCCGTCATGGCTCTCCAGGAAGCCAGCGAAGCCTACCTTGTCGGACTCTTTGAGGACACCAACTTGTGCGCTATCCACGCCAAGAGAGTCACCATCATGCCCAAAGATATCCAGCTTGCCAGACGTATCCGTGGCGAGAGAGCTTAGATTCTCTTTTGTCTCTTGACAAACTCAAAACGGCCGTTTTCACGGCCACCAAAACCTTTAGAAAAGATGCCTTCACATTACACACAATTGATACTCTAATTATTGAATAAGCGTGCATTCATCTATAATAAATATATGTAAGATGGCTCGCATAAACACACGCACACATATATATCCCATAGATAAAATAAATACAGGTATATTTCAGTGGAAACTTTCTTAACAAATGGACAACATGAGAAACAGTGAATTGATATATCACAAACTGTCAAAAACTATTGCTATAAATGGTAACTGTCCCACTGCGAGCAAAACTCAAACTAACACAAATGTGTACATTAAAAAAAGGAAAGAAGATATCTTTAATCATAACAAAAATGTAAATACCATTATCATTCTTATATTATGGATTTATAACATAGTCATGATGTTCCTAAAGGTCAATCTGCTAATTATTATTAAAATAGGAGTATGTTCCTTTATGGAGAAGGAATACAGGAATCCTATTGTGTCTCTTGAATAAATTACATTAATTTTGTGAAATCAGTTAATGTCTCTTAGATTTTAGCTACTGGCTCCTGACCATATCTTTTGCCTCATACCATTTGATACCTCCTGTTGATCAGGTTTTTTTTCTTTTTTTTGTTTTGTTTTGTTTTGGTTTTTTTTTTTTCTTTTTACACACTGCACATTCATTTATTACCAATTTAATTCTTTTCGATGAATTGTACAGGTGTGCAGTACACTTATATAAACATGTATATATATTTAATATTTTGTAACAGTTAATGATATAAATTAAGTATAAACTATGATAAGAAAACCGACACAGTAAATATGTAAGATGTGTGTATGTGGATTCCATGTAAAACAGATAAGGCCCGAGGCGGGTTTATACCTTAGCCAATCAGCGTTGACTTTACTAATCGCCTAGTTTGTGCTGCCGAACTTTTCAAGGTATGGTGCCTTCTCACGGGTCGTAAATTGAAGCTATATATAATTTGGTATCGCGAAACAAAGTTCATCTCAGTACATCTTCACTGAACGTAAACATGTCTGGTCGTGGTAAAGGAGGAAAAGGTCTTGGAAAGGGGGGCGCCAAGCGTCACAGGAAAGTTCTTCGAGACAACATCCAGGGTATCACCAAGCCTGCCATCCGTCGTCTTGCACGTAGAGGTGGAGTTAAACGTATCTCTGGACTCATCTACGAGGAAACCCGTGGTGTCTTGAAAGTCTTCCTCGAGAACGTCATCCGTGATGCAGTCACATACACAGAGCATGCCAAGAGAAAGACCGTCACAGCCATGGACGTTGTCTACGCTCTGAAGAGACAGGGACGCACCCTCTACGGATTCGGCGGTTAAACTGCCACTCCTGTGTGCTTGCAGCACTGACAACAAACAAACGGCCGTTTTTAACGGCCACCAAACTTTTAGAAAAGATGCCTCTATCACAAATGCTGTGAAATACACCGACACAACTCTGTGAGACATACTACACTTTTACCTGTCATTAGTAATGAGTTAGCATTCATTTCCCCTGCCACATGCACTCGAAATAAGAGTGGTTGGAAGTCACATGAGTTATGAACAATCACTTTTACACTTCGCCTAATCAAAGAATGATATTAAAGTAAGCCACATTTCACATGTCAGAAGATGACTATTGTTCAAATTTAAATAGGTCAGATATTGCGCATAGATTTAATGATAATGTAAAGAAATATATTCATGTCATTTGATCCTCCAACCTCATTGATTTCTCTTGTAAGTGTCTAAAACATGACAGAATAGGTAATTGAAATCAGAAATTTTAATTGAAAACTCTGCAGAAGTGTATTTTTATTATCTTCCATGTTGAAATGATATTAAATTGCTATGGTGAAAAGGATTAAAACTATTAAAATATAGGGCAGTGAAATTGACTTTAATCATGATTGAAAAGCAGACACTGATAATGTTTAGCTATTATTTTATGACCATATTGTAGATTGCACTGTTTTGATATTTTAAATTGTACGATAATATTGAATAATGAAGATCAATAAGTAATTGGTGTACAGTAATAGAGACAGAACTTTTTTATTCTTAGATGTGACAGCCTGTTGTAATTTCAGTTTCTGTGAAGATGGGTACTCATTTTGATAGTGAATGTATAGTCTTGAAACAATCATGACTATTGAACACAAATTTAATGTACCAGTAACTGCGTATTGTAATGATGGTAGCTTTTCGAAAAAATTGTGTGGCCCTGAAAAGGGCCGTTTGGTTATGTCAACTACATATCCCTGCAGTTTACTTGCTGCTGGTGTACTTGGTAACAGCTTTGGTACCTTCAGAGACAGCATGCTTGGCCAATTCACCTGGCAGGAGAAGGCGGACTGCAGTCTGGATTTCTCTGCTGGTGATGGTTGAGCGTTTTGTTGTAGTGGGCCAGACGGGAGGCCTCAGCGGCAATTCTCTCGAAGATGTCATTGACGAAAGAATTCATGATGCTCATGGCCTTGCTGGAAACTCCAGTGTCAGGGTGCACCTGTTTCAAGACTTTGTAGATGTAGATAGCGTAGGATTCCCTCCTCCTCCTGCGCTTCTTCTTGTCCCCAGTTCTCTGGGCCTTAGCCTTGGTGGCAGCTTTCTTAGAACCTTTAGATCCAACTTTGGGTGGCATGTTTACAGTGTGAAGACTGAAACTATGAATGGCGCATTGCTCTCGGTAGATTTATATATAACACGAGGCGGATTGAAGCGTACAGGTAAATTGCGGACGTCTTTGTAAACATCATATTGGTCAGGACGCCCGAGGTGCGTTTAAAACGAGCGCTGTGATTGGTGGATCATCTCAATCCTTGGAAGTGTTTTAAATAGAGTGGCGCAGCGCATGGCGTGTTATTCGTTGATTTAATTTTGTCAGCGCCCAACCCACACACCAATCTAAAATGTCAGGACGTGGTAAAGGAGGCAAAGTGAAGGGAAAGGCAAAGAGCCGATCTTCCCGTGCCGGACTACAGTTTCCCGTTGGTCGTATCCACCGTCTGCTGAGGAAGGGCAACTACGCCGAGAGAGTGGGAGCCGGTTGCCCCAGTGTATTTGGCCGCTGTCCTTGAGTACTTGGCCGCTGAAGTGTTGGAGTTGGCAGGCAACGCAGCCCGTGACAACAAGAAAACCAGAATCATCCCCCGTCATCTGCAGCTTGCTATCCGCAACGACGAGGAGTTGAACAAACTTCTGTCCGGTGTGACCATCGCACAGGGTGGTGTTTTGCCCAACATCCAGGCCGTGCTCCTCCCCAAGAAGACCCAGAAGCCAGCCGCCAAGTAAAAAGTCAGCCCTGTCGACTTGACTTGTCTGTACCAAACGGCCCGTTTTCACGGCCACCCATATTTTTCGAAAAGATGTCTCTATAGCATGTAATTAAGCACACATATACAATGCAGATACCCATTACACGTTTATTGAATGCATTGCCACACACCGTCAACCTATTACATAAATTTCTATTCATGTTCAATTAATATCCAATTTGATGTTGTTCCAACGCTCTCAAATGCTAAACACAAATTTAATTTATATCAGTTACCCCTCAATAATACATTAGTGTGTGAAAAAATTAAAATTTGAGCTCAAATCTCGATCATGCTCATTGGTTAAACTAGTGATATAAATGCATGCATAATGTTAGAATGATATGTACTTGAACAATTGCGACATCCGATTCTGATTTTATACAGTGTTTCATGGGGGAGATCATTTGTGCGTTATTTTATTATTATTATTATTCTTTTTCTATTTGAATTGATATCAAAACGGTGAATGTACATTCACGTACGTATGCATGGTCTGCGCATTACAAATTAAGGTCTAAGTAAGATGTGCACACGTGAAAACCGCAGTTTTGGCAATGTTATCATGATTGCACAAATGAACTAATTATTTATTCACGTCATTCATCACCCGTTTTTTTTCCCAATTCATGATCAACTACTACCTTAGTATATCTATATTTATGTTGATATGCTTTTTGACTGTATGTGCATTTGTTAACATAACGCCGTTTTCTTGCACGTACTATACTGTACATCGCACTTCGCGTAAAGTAGATAATGTAATTCAATTTTCTTTATTTTTCAAAAAATCCTATGACTTTTGCCACTGAATATTTTGATATTATTATTAAAGTGACGACTTTTTCTTTCTTTTTTTATTTTATTTATTTGTTTTTCTTTCTGACAACTTTAAAAATTTATAATTCTCTCTTGCTCTTGTTCTGTGTATCGTGTGTTTCTGGGTGTATGGACCTGGTGTGAATTTCACTTAAAAGAAGATATGTATGGGCCTTCTACACAATAGACGATATACAATACACTTATGTCTGTATGTTGGACGTTAAAAAAATGTAATTTTCTGTGAATAATTATCAATTTTAAAGACATTGCGTGACTTTATCGGCATTTGGAGTTGGAATTTGCTACTCTGTCCTACGTTTTCCTTTCATTTGAGTTCCTTTAGCGGAGAATTTACGTAAAATATGCAGATGATATGGTGGGGATATATCCACACAATGTGATTTTCATAAAATAGCTGCAATCGGTACTCATTAAACGGCACAGCAAGGATGTAAACATCGGCATCAAAACACACATCGATTCTACTATGCATATGCGCTTCGATTTTAAGGGATGTTTTCGAGGACGTCCGCGCCCGCTGTAAACAAAAGCAGCGAGAGCGTGAGACTTCACTATTTCCTCGTATTAGTTCGCAGTGAATTGTACAGCGTTTTCGTTTCGTCCGAAGCCATGGCAGACACAGCAACCACAACCCCAGTCAAGAAGAAGGTTACTAAGCCTAAGGTACCTGCAGCACACCCCAAGTACGTCGACATGATCAGGGCCGCCTTGGAATCCCTGAAAGAGCGTGGTGGATCTTCCAGACAGGCCATTCTGAAGTACATTATGGCCAACTTTAAAGTGGGAAACGACGTCAACCCCATTAATGTCCACCTTAAAATGGCACTCAAGAACGGAGTGAGAAGAAAGGCGCTCTGAAACAAGCCAAAGGAACAGGCGCCACTGGCTCTTTCAAGTTAGGAGACAAGCCAAAGACAGAGAAAAAACCAAAGGCGAAGAAAGTCACCAAACCAAGGCAGCCAAACCAAAGAAGGCCACAGCTGTTAAGGTATTCGATGTATAACGACCACATTTTGTACCTAATTAATGAATGGTCCGGTATTCTTAATTATTATGTCATTTTGAAGGTGTTATCAAATAAAAATTCTCCACCAAAGGAATTTTCAAAATATTGATTATGGTCCAACTAAGTACACATTGAATTTTGCATTGAAGTCTATGGGAAACGTATGTTTTAATATAATATTGTAAAAAGTAACTTGAAATTTTTAAAACTCTCTTGGTTAATACATGCATAAACTTTTTCTTTATTAAAATATGAAATAAAATGAATCATTTACCGCAGATATTTTGACGAAATTAAAATTTTCTTTTTTTCAACAAGGGGGAGATAACTCTTTAAAAAATTTTAAGGTGCAAAATGACCGGCTTCTTATATGTTGTCAGTCATGTGAATTTGGTTTATTTCACTTTCATTGTTATTTAGCAATACATATTTA
>NW_026441706.1:0-8399 GCF_025612915.1 Magallana angulata
TCCTGATAAATGTGGATACCATTTTCGGACACCAACTGAAATGAGTTTTTATAAGGCTTTGAATTGGACTATTTGATTATATGTTTAACAGGTACAGTGGAGCCTCAGATATCCGGACGCCAGATAACCGGACGCTTCACTTACCGGTCGATTTTTATTGGGAACGGAATTTTTACACAATAATTTGTCTCGTTTATCCGGAATTCCGCGTTCCGGATCCGGACGGTCAAATTTTACCACATAATACATTTTTCCTTTAAATTTTACCTCATTTAACCGGACGGTCACATTTAAGTGTTCGGGGGCACAAAAGTTTTTTATGCGCAAGTGCAAATTGGTGTAAAAACATCTGACACTGGTTGTTGGTTTTAAACAATGCCTTCGTCCGGTAATCGGGGTCACCTGTGTCACGCTTTGTACTCGCCCGAGGATATTACCATAACCATGGATGCGACATGTTTAATTGTCGCCATTTAACTTATGAACTGTTATTGTTTGATTAAAATGTCATGAAAATTGTTTAATTTGTGTTTAAAAAAGTCATTTATTGATTGAATTAAAATTCTATTAATCGTAGTATGATTAGATCGTTCGTACGCCTATTCATTTTAAAACGTAATTGAAATGAAATATTTGATAATTTGAGTTCTGTTTACGATAGTTATTAAGACCGCTTGGGATGTTCAGGGTATCGACATTAATTTTATAGCGTGTGTTCAATAAACAGTGTAATAATAATTTATGCCAAACATGGCGTGGATGAGTGTTCACGCTACTTGTAAAAATCGCTTGGGTGCAATTAACTCTATATATAGAAAGATGGATACGTAAAATTAGCTTGGGTAAGTTCTGTCAATGAAAAAATAGCTTGGACAATTATCAATAAGGGAATATATACAGATTTTCACCCATTTTCAATCATCAAATGTTGAGCAGCTTCAAACATGTCAACACCACCGGCCAAGAGAGCGAGAGTTACTATCACCGCTAGCTTCAAGAAAAAGATTTGTCAGCTTAAAGTGGAACACCGACTTTCTTCTCTTCGCTTTGTTATGCGAATGTAATTAAAATATCGGTTTAATATTATAATAGTTATTCTTATGTAGATGTACATGTACATGTGTTGCATTGAAGAATGTAGTGCTAAGTTTCCTGTGGAAAAAACATACCTTAAATAATGTTTTTAACAATATTTTGTTTTGTTAATTTAAAAAAAATCTAAACTTTTTTTGTAGTGCTTATGGCTATCAAAATAAAATATTTAATTGTATAATTAATTTATGAGTTATGTTTCCATAAATATTAAAGGTAAATACCACAATTCAGATATCCGGACGCTTCACCTATCCGTACGATTTGGCCTGGGGACAAAAGTGTCCGGATAAGTGAGGCTCCACTGTAATTGATATGAGGTAGTTCAGGTGATATTGGGAAAAGTTCAACATCGCTTCATGATTACCATTATGCTGTAGTACATGTATACTTAGAAAGACCTGTTTATTCGATTATGTTTTTACTTACATCAAGGATATAAAAATTGTACGAGCTATGAGTAAGTAAGAAATGCAGACATAAGAAAAGCATCGTCCTAAAATTTAATTATCATTGGAGGAACATACGGAATTAAAATACAATTCCATGAAAAACACTTGGTATCCACTGCTCTGTTGGTAAAAGCTGTAATTTATTGAATATAGGTACCAGTAATTTTAAAGACTCAAACTTACTAATGGTTTCTATTTCATGTTGGTTTAAATTTCCATTTTGTGAAGGTTCCTCAATCTGAGCTAGATATTGACTTGGTGAAGACAATTCTTGGGGAGTACAAGATGCACAATGCTGACATTGTCCTCCGCTCCGACTGTACGGCGGAGGAACTGATCGATGTGGTGGAGGGGAACCGTGTCTACATCCCGTGTATATACATCCTAAACAAGATCGACCAGATCTCTATAGAGGTAAGAAATCAAGAAGAGTTTAGCTCAGCTCATTTTTGAGAGCTATGAGAGTCTTAAAAGTTAACTCCCTTTTGCAAGATTTGGGGAAGCAAAACCACAACTAATTTTGCTCATTATGTAACAGAATGTACTGTCACTCTGAAGGGTATTTTAAAAAGTAATGATATGTACTGTACATAAGGTCAGCCTGTAATGATTTTCCTCAATGTTCACAGGAACTGGACATTATCTACAAAGTCCCTCACTGTGTGCCTATCTCGGCCCATCACAAGTGGAACTTTGACGATTTACTGGAGAAGATGTGGGAATACCTGGGACTCGTCAGAATGTGAGTCCATCATGCCCATGATTAGTAAATCCTGCTCTTCTAGAGTTTTGGTGCTCGCTGAATTTGACAATAAGACACTGTATTTACTTTTACCTTGCGCTTCAAGAGCTTTCAGTGTATTCTTGATGTCATTTTATGATCTTACTAAATCATCCATTTGTAGAGTTTTCAGCAACTTTGCAAAAATCATATTTTCCGATAAAGTTAAATTAGAAAATTTGTAATGTCACAGTTTCATTCATAATAATCATGTATAATATTAGTCTAATACATAATGTGACAATATCTCAATACACCTGAGCCATTTTTAACTTCATTTGACAGTTACACCAAGCCCAAAGGTCAGCTGCCGGACTACACATCACCTGTAGTGGTCAAGATAGACAAGTGTACAGTGGAGGACTTCTGTAACAAGCTGCACAGAGCCATCATCAAGGAGTTCAAATAGTCAGTAATAGTCACTGTAGATATAGAATGCACAATAGTCAGTAATAGTCACTGTAGTCATAGATCGCACAATATTCAGTTAAAGTCAGTGTAGGCAGAGAATATTCACAATAGCCAGTTAGTGTAGTTTAGTTAGTTAGTAGTGGTTGGTGTAGTCATTACCCAGTAATAGTCATTGTAGTCTAGTCAGTCAGTATTAGTTGATGTAGTCAGTTATTATTCATTAATAGTCACTGTAGTCATAAAAATTTTCATAGTCAATTAAGTCAATGTTATTATAAATAGTCAGTTATTATTAATGTAGCCATAAAGTCAGTAATAGTCATTGTAGTCAAATAGTCACTGTAGTCAAAAAGAATTTACTTTGTCAGAGTATTCAACTTTTCTGTGTAGTCAAAGTATTCAATATTCATTATTATAAAGAATTGAAATAATATTATTAAAGAATTAAAAATTTCATTAATGTCAAAATAATGAAATTATATTGATTTTAAAGAAATTACATAGACAGTTCTTTCCAAGTATTTGAATTTTCATTGCATGTAATATCAACGTGTTTATTATTTATTAAGAAAGATTCTTTTTAGCATTTTAAAAGTTACACAAGTGAAAAAACAACTCATTTAAAGCCAACACTAATTGGTTTGTTTCGTGAAACAGATTTTATGTTTTGTTGTTTCAGTGGCCTAGTCTGGGGGTCCTCGGTCAAGCACCAGCCACAGAAAGTAGGGAAAGAGCACACGCTTCATGACGAGGACGTGGTACAAGTTGTCAAGAAGTAGGTGCTATCATCGCAAAAATTAAAAAAAAGAATAATTCAAATTAAAATTGTCACAGTATTAATACATGTGCTTTTACATTTATTTAAATATTATGTTAAAAAGATATTTTTAATGTTTTTGTATCAATTTAACCATCTAATTACATCAAAAAATGAAAAAAGTATTTATTTGTTTTACAGATGTTTATACACATATTCATAAACTTTCTCTTGTTTTTTTTTTTCAGAGTGTGATCGTAAGCAACCTGTGACATATTTATCTGATGTTTGAAATTACTTCATTACCAACCCTGAACTTATCACATTGACACAGTACATTTGCAAAGATAAAGTGATTAATTTTTTCTGATTACCAAAACTGATACCCTATAAAGATTATTGTTATGAATGAAAAAGGGAAAATTTTGACTCAGCTATGAAATCAGAGGCCAGATTGTGGAGTTACTGGTGCAGTGTATTTGTTTTGACGCTGTGTCTAGGTGATGACTAAAAAGATATGGATGCCATGTTATTAACGGACACCAAACACTCAACATTCTGGGAATTTCATGTTTGTGAACAGAACAAACCAATCCATGTATTAAAACTTTAAAGCTTTTGACCTCTGTATGCAATTATTCATGAACCGTCTCTGGTGCATTTGTCTTTCACATTGTATCTCTTGGCAATTACTGGTATACAATTGAATAAAGAGAAAAATTAACATGATGGTGTACATTCTCTGTGTGGTGTACAATATCTGTGTGGTGTACATTATCTGTGTTTGTTCATTTATGTATGGTTTGATACCGGTATATGGAACAAACCAGTTGTTATTTATATTTTGTAAATCTAGCTTCGTACAGGAGGAATTTGTTCTTTTTATATTAGAGATTTCCTGGTTCACAGTATCTACCAAGGAAAATTTCACAATCAAGCCCTTAATAGTGAACTCATTTAAGGTGATTCTTCGATTCTATCATCTCTTATTCTACAGTCAAGATACTGGTGGTTGCATTATGAGTTTGTTTACCAGTGAATGAAGTACAAACCGAACACAGTACATGTACCAGAAAAGTGTTTCTTAAAACAAACACTGGGTTTGCTCGGTTCTAATTTTTGGTTTGCCTTGCCCAGTCATCTCTTTAGTTCTTGGATTTTCTTTGGGTATCTTTGATGCTTGTGGGGGGGATAAGATATACCACATTATATGTATACCATTGGTTGTCCATATCATTGTTCTGTGTACCGTTTGTTGTATATACCACATCATCTGTTTACCATTTGCCCTATATATACCACTTGTTCTGTATACCATTTGTTGTATTCACTACAGGATGTGTATACCATTCACTGTCTGAAGATACCACAGGTTCTGTGTACCATTTGTTGTATTCACTACAGGATGTGTATACCATTTGTTGTATTCACTACAGGATGTGTATACCATTTGCTGTATGAAGATACCATAGGTTCTGTTTACCATTTGTTGTATATACCACAGGTTCTGTATACCAATGGCAGTATGGTAAAAAATGGTTATAGTGAAAACGCTTATAATGATTTGACGCTTACAGCAAAGAAATTTTCATTCCTTCTGACTTATAACATGTTGTAAACTTGACAAGCATAACGAATTACGCTTATAATGAAGCAATATCGCCCATCCCTGTATACACTACAGGTTTATACAGCCTGTGGCATACAATACCTGTAGTATATACAACCACTGCTATACAGGATCTTTGGAACAAACACTCACTGGTATATATAACCAATGGTTGTAAATACCATAGGATTGTGTATACAAGTGGTTGCATATACAATAGGTTGTGCATACCAGTGGGTTTACATAGGTTCTATATTCCAGTGTTTGTATATACCACAGGTTCTATATACCATTAGTTGTATATACCACAGGTTCTAAATACCATTAGTTGTATATACCACAGGTTGAGTACACCAGTGGTTTTATATACCATGGTTTCTGTATACATTCGGCTATCTATACCACAAGTTCTGTACACCAGTGGCTGTATATACCACAGGTTGTATATACCATTAGTAGCATATACCACAGGTTGTGTACACCAGTAGTTGTATATACCATGGGTTCTGTACACCAGTGGTTGTATATACCACAGGTTGTATAAACCATTAGGTATATATACCACAGGTTCTGTACACCAGTGGTTGTATATACCACAGGTTCTGTACACCAGTGGTACCATAAGTTGTATATACAACAGGTTGAGTACACCAGTGGTTGTATATACCACAGGTTGTATAAACCATTAGGTATATATACCACAGGTTCTGTACACCAGTGGTTGTATATACCACAGGTTCTGTACACCAGTGGTTGTATATACCACAGGTTGTATAAACCATTAGGTGTATATACCACAGGTTGTATAAACCATTAAGTGTATATACCACAGGTTCTGTACACCAGTGGTTGTATATACCACAGGTTGTATAAACCATTAGGTGTATATACCACAGGTTCTGTACACCAGTGGTTGTATATACCACAGGTTGTATAAACCATTAGGTGTATATACCACAGGTTCTGTACACCAGTGGCTGTATATACCACAGGTTGTATATACCATTAGGTGCATATACCACAGGTTCTGTATACCAGTGATTGTATATACTACAGGTTGTATATACCATTAGATGTATAACAGGTTGAGTACAACAGTAGTTGTATATACCTGAGGTTGTGTATAGCATTGATTGTATATACCACAGGTTCTGTACACCAGTGGTTGTATATACCACAGGTTGTATATACCATTAGTTGTATGTATAACAGGTTGTGTACACCAGTGATTGTATATACCACAGGTTGTATATACCATTAGTTGTATATACCACAGGTTCTGTACACCAGTGGTTGTATATACCACAGGTTGTATATACCATTAGTTGTATATACAACAGGTTGTGTACACCAGTGGTTGTATATACCTGAGGTTGTGTATAGCATTGATTGTATATACCACAGGTTCTGTACACCAGTGGTTGTATATACCACAGGTTGTATATACCATTAGTTGTATGTATAACAGGTTGTGTACACCAGTGATTGTATATACCTGAGGTTTTGTATAGTATTGATAGTATATACCATGGGTTCTGTATATAGCACAGGTTCTGTATACCATTGGTTGTATACCACAGGTTCTATAAACCAATGGTAGTGTATACAACAGTTTCTGTACACCTGTGCTTTTATATACCACAGGTTCTGTATACCATTGGTTGTATATATTACATGGTCTATATACCAGTGGTTGTATATACAACAGGTTCTGTACACCAGTGATTGTATATACCACAGGTCCTGTGTACCATTGCTTGTATAACCAAAGGTTCTGTACACCAGTGGTTGTATATACAACAAGTTTTGTGTACCAGTGGTCGTATATACCACATGTTCTGTATACCACATATACTATATATACCATATACCAGTTATGTACTCCTCTTAATCTGTACACATGGATGTATACAATTTTGCCTATTCGTGGAGGGGGTGGGGGGGGGGTAGTTGTATGTTCTGACATCACAAGGGTCGTTGTGCTTGGGTTATTGTAACCAAAGTGGAGAATCGTGATTATTTATCAGCATTTATTTTGTGTAAGCTTATGGCTGTTTTGATACAGTTATGCCTTTACACGCTAAATTAGTTTATTAGAATATTAGATTGTGGTATGATAGCTGTTGGTAGAAGAATTTATCGGATTTAGGGGTTAAGAAAACAATTAACTTGGTCCACCACCAGCAAACACTGACGTAGTCTGCTCAGCGCAACACAGAAATGTTTCCACCGAAATTATTCATGACATGTAAATTAAACTGTTATTGAGAGCACGACTCCGGGCTTTTATGGAATTATGGCCGATTTTCTATTATACTCGGGAAATAAAGTGCATAAATTGATATGGTCAGTTATTGTAGGGGATTTAAAAATTCCGTCGATATTCATAACTAATTAAACATTAAATGTTGGTGATACGACCCGCCCTGAAGTATACACCTGTCAGGTGATTAGGTGGGTCCCATAGTACTGAGTAGCGGGAGGGAGAGAGGAAAGGGCCGACACTCTGTCCCCGATAGTTCTGCACTCACCACCTAGTTCTATGTAACGGTTACCAATACACTGGGGACTCGCTTCTGATGTAGGAATTACCTTCTTAGAATCAGTAAGTCGTAAAAACTACAAAGAACTTTTGGAAAATTTTAAAATATCTTAGCTTTATCCTTATATTTGGCTTGAGTGGGAAACCCATGTAGGCTCAGAGAATAAAACATCAGCATCTATATACACAACCAAAAGATAAATGCTCTAATCTTAGACGAGGAAGAGAAAAAAGAGCTTTCTTTTTTTAAGAAAGATCTCATTTTTGAACAGAAAAAGCCCGTATAGACGATTTCGATATTTAAGAGAAAATAAAACTGAAATGACCGCATGTATGAATAAAAAGGGGAGATGGTACACCGGAGGGGACTGGGAATATTCATTTGTCAACTTATTTCTTGTGATTACTGGGATTTAATATTCGAATCTTTCGGTAATTGATCCAAGACACCCGCCTGTAAATAAAGAGAATTCATATTAAAATAAACATTTTTTTGGTTGTTCATGGAACGTTGTATATAGAGATTACGACACAAACTACGTATTAAATAATCCGGTTCTGTTGATAAACTGACTTTGTTTACCATTAGATTGGTGTGTTGGTGATTCTAACCCAGCGGATAAAATAATCGTAGGTAGAGTGTGGGGGTCTGTTGATAGCTGAGGGAGGGGGGGGGGGCGGGGTCTGATACAGGTATACTGCGGAAATCCTCGTACGTACCTTTCTTTTGGATAGGGGGTTTCCAGTGCTGTAAT
>NW_026441706.1:8899-82500 GCF_025612915.1 Magallana angulata
TCAGTATTTTTGAAAAAGGGAAAGGATTATTTAGACTTATCAGTGTAAGTTAGAGGACTTCGAAATAATTTATATAACATGAACTAGCATGGTATTGCTAGATAACCAACAATTGCCTAATGCACAATGTATATCACTCCCGTATTACAAATGGCTAATCAAAAAGGGTGAATATACTTGCTTTAAAAGCATTATTTTTGGTACCCATACTTTCTTAATTTTTTTTATTTAAAATTAATTTCAGGTTTTGGAATTGGTGTTTTATTAAGAGACTCTCGAAATACTTCGATAAAGTTGAGCATTGGCGAGAAACTGATGCATTCTGGGATGTCACTTCTATTGACTCTAATGGTAGAAAACATAACAATCTCCTCAACTTCAGGCATCTTTTATATTTTTGGATTTCTTAAATTTACCGCAATGATGATCGGCGTTGTCTATGTTATACCAAGGCTTTTATGTAGAAATAAAGCAAAAGATATTTAATGGATGTTTTTTTTTATCAAATGTTTGAACCACACGTGTTAACTTCTACTTTAAAAGAAAGTACTGTGCTAATTTCCAGTTCACTTCAGCTGAAAGCTATTAGTAAGTTATCTGAATGTTTCTTGTCTGTCAAATTGTAAACCTCATAACTTTACCTTTTTATTGAATGAGCATTCTGATTTAGTTGATTGAAATAATTTTTTAAGGACTTCAAGTTTAAGCACCTGTCACACTGTCACGATTTTGAGCTACGATAGTGTACGAATTCAATAATCGCACTTATTCGGGGTTCATCTAAGAGATAGTCGTAGGCTGTCTTCATTCATCTCAGCAAATCGCCAAACGCGGCGATTGTTTTGAACATGTTCAAAACAATCGTGCCCACAATACGATTTTTAAGTATTTGTAGACTTTTGTACGACACTCGCACTGAACTCGTGCACATAGTCTCAATAAATCTTCAACATTCGTAGGAAACTCGCGTAACTTTGTTATACTTACGATGCAACGAATATCCTACGCTCTACCCCGAGTATTCTACGAGTTCATGCGATTGTTTCTCGATTTGAT
This sequence comes from Magallana angulata, assembly GCF_025612915.1. Taxonomy (NCBI): domain Eukaryota; kingdom Metazoa; phylum Mollusca; class Bivalvia; order Ostreida; family Ostreidae; genus Magallana; species Magallana angulata. The sequence goes on from NW_026441706.1 coordinate 9,956, forward strand.
GCGAATACAATACGAAAACAGGCGATTAAGGGCGAGTGCAATACGAGAACCTTGCGAGTGAACTACAAGTTAGTACGAAAATACGAGACTAGTTAGTGTTTAGCAATAGTATTCTTTTTTGATTACTAAGTACATCGTTCATTAATGATTTAAGTTTATTACAGACCCTTTTTTTTCGTTATTTTACATATTCTTGTAATTTTTTCATTCTTAAAAAAATGAGTTTAAAAATCTTGTTCTTCATTGATAATCTTATTCAGGGAATAAATCAAACATTACTGCTGCCACTTTCATGATTATTTAAACAATTCATAACTTAAACAATATCACGATCTTTTTGTTCGTTGATAAATAAAGTAATAAACGCCAGTCAGCAAATTATGAAAACAATTTTACTCACAATTGCAAACACTGTCACGATATGTATTTCGTTGGTAATCTTAACTCACAAATTTACTTATACCTGTACGTGTTTTCATACACCTTTTATAATCTATATGAATATTACTCTGATTGCATTATTTATGTTATGTTTGAGATTAAACAAGTGAAAAGCTGTCAATGTGACAGCAAACCGGGTTTTCTTTTATGTGACCTGTATCCATAATCCATGTCAACCCGTATCCAGTGAAATGGAGTATCCTATATGCAATATTTTGTCAAAAAATGACTGAGTTCAAAAGCTGGTATTTTTTCATAAATTATTGGAAATCAAAATCCGAGCAATATGCACTGTATTTATTGCACACCTCTGATATATGTACAATTGATCTGCGAAAGAACAACTTCCTATCTTGAAAACTGTATGAGGAGTTATCCGTACAATGAGGGTACCCTTATGGCAGCCGCCCGCCCGCCAATTTAACCATTTTAATAATCGGATTTTTCCGTTGGAAAACCCGGTTAAAAATATTTCAAGGTAAGTATTTTATGCAAAAATGCAATCATTAATTTGTTTCAGTAATAACCACTTTATGATTTAACACACCAGGTATATAATCGTAACAAGTATTCCTTTTAAAGGAATGATCGGCAATAATGATATATTGATAGCAAGAAGCAATCAACATGATCAGTTTGATGTAAAATAATTTAAAAAGTATTGTATTTTTGAAAAAATATAGTATATTTTGAATCTGTACACCATAATTTCATCATTATAAACCGTCAACAAATTTAATTTTGAAATAAATTTTGGGAAAGCCGTTCGTAAACTCCTTGTCTAGTTTAATATTTTTAACGTAATTATTAAATGTCAACGTATCTTCTTCAGAATACTGAGTAGGGCTCTAAAAGAGCATTAACACGTATACAAAGAAAGAGTTGTATTAAAATAATGTAATGCGACTGAAAACATTGAATGCCATCAAAACTTGCTGTTGAGGTCGCATTCTAACGTAACCTTGTTTATAAATCAAGCCGTCTTCCTAGCTACTATTATGCATCATCAATAGATCGAGGTCAGTTCATGGAGCATCTTCTTATGATTGAGGTCAGGTCATCGAGGTCAACTGCATTACTGAATGAACCTTTCGATCGAAATTCTTACGCGTGAGACAAAATGTGCATTCTTGAATTTACAGGTCGAACTGTATGTTATGTATCTTTGCATCTCTTAAGGTAAATGAATTGAAATAAAACTGAGTAAAATGTTATATAAATAATAAACCAAACTTCAAGTTTTTATAGGAACTACTTATGCAAGCGGAATGTGTGCGCATGTGGAAGCATTTGCCGGATGCCTCATATGGACACTTAATAGTGATCGGCCGAAGCCGATCACAAAAACTCGTATTTATTCGTAGTAATATCGTGTATCAATCGTATAATTTCGTACTAATTGATGTAAGAGTATCGTACAAAAACTGTATTCCATCTTACCTGCTCGTACGAAGATTGCAAAGCGTTCTTTACTTGATCGCCGAAATTCGTACTTGAATTGCCTCAACTCGTCCTGTTATCGCACAAACATCGTACATTGTCGAGCAGACATCGTAGTCGAGTCGTACTAGATTAAAAGAGAGCACCGTCTGTAGAAATTATCGCAAGGCCGACGAATAATGGCGATTTTTAACTTTCAGTAAATCGTAGGCAATCGTAGTATAAATCGTGACACGGGCTTTACGTAAATGTATAAAATCCTTGTCACTTTGTAGTTAAAAATTTTGCAAAAAAAATGTGTTTTATCAATCAACTAAGTTGACCGTGTAATAATAAACTTAAAAAAAAAACCGAGATATGTATGTATAGTTACTGCGATTCCTTATATACAAATACAAACTCTTAATAACAAGGGAGTTCCTAGAACATGTTGAAGGGAAGATCCTAAACGTAGGTATTTTAAGTACATTTTTTTTTTGCAAAAGTTATGCTTTTTGACACAACGTAAGCTAACAAAAATCGCAAAACCATGTACCTTAATTCACTTTACAGAACTATTGCTCCAAAATCTTCTTCTCAAAAATTGTGAGGCCAGAAAAGCTGAAACTTGTGTGGAAGCATCCACAGGTAGTGTAGATTTAAGTTTATTCAAATCATGATCCTCGGGGTAGGGTGAGACGGCCACTTTGGGGAGTCAAATTTATACATAGGAATATATATAAACAAATTTATAATCTTCTCATAATGGCTATAGAAGCTGACACTGTAAAACCTGAAACTTGTATGTACTGTGGATTCAGGTTTTTTTAAAATCTTGATATTCAGGGGTAGGATGGGGCTAGCTGGAATAATGTAGACCTCTCCCGATTTTTTTTTTTGGGGGGGGGGGGGGGAGGGAGGGAGGATAAGGGCTACAACTCCATAGGAACTCCGTCATGGTGCAATTGCAGGAGTAATTCACTCCCGCAACGATTTCGTCTCATAAAATATACTCTATAAAAGACAATAACATTTGCATTTCTTACCTGAGCTCAAACATGTCCATGGCATAGATCAATCCAAAAATATCAAGTATAGTCCATATATCGGTTATTTTTTGTGTATGTCAACAACGCAAGTTGAATTTGTCCGCCATGTTTAATGACCTTGACCGGTTTTATTTTGGGACAGGCAATTGAGAATTCAGGAGCGGATCTTGAAAACATGATTAACGCGGTAAATATGAATTTTTCATAAAACATTATTTCTACGGCGTCTTTTCTGGTTTTCGACTTGTCAGTCGTAAATTTGATTAATTGTTCAATAAACCAAGATGAAAGGAAATTAGTATATTAAAATTGTAATTATAGTAATTAAGTTAGTTTATTTTTCTTTCTCTTTTAATATCATACAACTTGGCATAGAAAAAGTAATAAATGTTTAGAATCTAACAAGGACTATATTTTTGGCGTAGAAAAATATCACATTTCGCATTCAGAATTGCTGCAGATTAATGAGTCTATTTTAGCATTTTAAGGTAATTATCCATACGTCACAAAACAACGTCTGACGTAATTCACGCGTTATTACGTCTTATCCGTGCCCGATCTAATTGAGACCTAACGTTAAAAGGTGTATATCAAAACAAAGAAATCAAGCTGACATAGAAATTGATTCAAAACAAATGTATCAAAAATCCTGACAACTGCAATCAATTAGGCCTACCGGGGTATTCATCAGCGAAATAACATGACTGGCACGGTTGTGTCGATTGCGTAGTAGTTTTGAAAATATAACGTTAGACCGCTTACTTTTGTCCTGAATAGCCTAACGTTAAACATCAATCCGTTATAAGGTTGAATTTAATCCAATTCTTTGAACATAAATCCCCGAAAGTCTATAAACATCGAAAATGAAATCCTGACCGAGCTTATATTCCAGTGCGTAAGGGAGATAAATACACAAGGGGAATTAAATTGACCTATAACACGTTATCATCTTTATCCTATTTGCTTAGCAATGAGCATAGATTTATTTTCCACAAAAAAATGTTTTTAGAATTAAAATCATGCGCTGAAGAAAAGTTATTTCATTATAAGAACAGTCTTAAAAACCATTTAAAAATGTTTGAATAGAGGTTTTGTCTTGAAGGCATATATCAGGTAGTTAGCATAATCCACGAAATTTCAATGTGACTGCAATTTCTAAATACCGATCTCGATCCGTAATACTTGACGATATTCAAAGAAACCATCTTTTGCGATTTAAATAATACAGATTAATCAACAGTTTGTTTAAATAATGTTTTTTATTTAACAAAAATCAAAACATATTTTTTTAGAGTTATGAAATAATAAACCTATGCACAGTTTTATTTTTACGGATATTTTTTTCAAAATATATATTTTAATGATTTTACCAAAAGTATGCCAATTGTGATCCTGAAAAGGCCGGTCCCTTGGGTAATTTTATTTTCAATTGATTAAGGGCGTTAAGGTGTAAATAATATCAAAATTTTAGAGAATTCTGTACGTAAATAAAATTATAAGAGCTTAAATTCTCTTTGAAAATTTATTAATTTTATCTAATTTGTATGCAGATTTATCAATTTTTTGATAAATTAGCAAGTGTAACATAAGATTTTTGTTTTGAAATAATAATTCATTTATTTTACATGGGATATAAGTCAAAAAATGATTTTGTGGAAGTCAAATTTCAGGCTTAGGTTTATATTCTTTATGTATGAGAAAAGCGCCATTTTCCGCAATCGGTTCTATTTTTAGCAACGGTCCTAGCTTTTATAATACCGATGGACCAGCAAAAAACAGGTTAAAATTTGATAAGAACATATCCTCGGATACACGTTTGAAAAATATGAAAAAATTCTGTACGCATTTTATTTATCTAGTGGGGTATGGACCATAACCTTAAAACAATAACGTTAATGTTGGATTTTTTTTTTACTTATTTGAACTAATGAGATGATAATTGGGTTTCCGAATATGTTTTTTAAAATATGATTTGCCTATCAAATTACATTTTTATAAGCTTTTTAAGGACGTTGTTTACTCAGGGTTTGAGTTCTCAAATCCGGATTGTTAAAAAGATAATTTCATCAGTAAAATTGGTTTTGAATACAGAAAGTATTAATGAAATGAATTATTATTCACATAACTATCGATATTTTTACTAAATTATGGAATTAGGCTCTGACAAAGTTTGACTTTTAGATAAACACAGGACATTTCGAATAAATTTTTCATATTTTGTTTTCCACTGAAATATTTTTGGTAGTACTATAATATTGAAAGTTAAGATTTTTAGGTCACCTGAGTCACGCAGGTGACCTATTGCAACTGGTCTTCGTCCGTCGTCGTGCGTCATGCGTCGTGCGTTAACAATTTTACATTTTTAACTTCTTCTTCAAAACTACCAGGCCAATCGTTACCATTTTTGGTGTGAAGCATCTCTATGGTGAGAAAAATCTAAATTGTGAAATCCATGGCTCTACCACCCCTGGGGTGCCACGGGCGGGGCCAAATATGCAAAAAAGCCAAATTTTCAAAAATCTTCTTCTCTACTCCCACACATGTGAGGAAAAAACTGGTTGCATGGTTATGATGTCCATGAAGCCCTCTACTAAAATTGTGAAATTTATGGCCCCTGAATCAGGGGTTCTGGCTCTAGGGTGGGGCCAATATGGCCATATAGTAAAAATGTATTAAATCTTGGAAAATCTTCTTCTCTACTACCATATATATTTTTTAAAAACTAAATGCATGATTATGATGTCCATTAAGCCCTCTACATAAATTGTGAAATTCATGACCCCTCGGTCAGGGGTTCAGGCTCTAGGGTGGGGCCAATTTGGCCATATAGTAAAAATGTATTAAATCTTAGAAAATCTTCTTATCTACTATCATATATATTTGTTAAAAACTAAATGCATGATTATGATGTCCATGAATCCCTCAACCTTATTAAATTGTGAAATTCATGACCCCTCGGTCAGGGGTTCAGGCTCTAGGGTGGGGCCAATATGGCCATATAGTAAAAATGTATTAAATCTTAGAAAATCTTCTTCTCTACTCCCATATATATTTGTTAAAAACGAAATGCATGATTATGATGTCCATGAGGCCCTCTATCAAAATTGTGAAATTCATGACCCCTGGGTCAGGTTTTCAGGCTCTAGGTTGGGGCCAATATGGCCATATAGTAAAAATGTTTTAAATCTTAAAAAATCTTCTTCTCTACTCCCACACATGTGAGCAAAAAACTGAATACATGGTTATTTATTCCATGAGGTCTCACCCTACCCCCGAGGATCATGATTTGAACAAATTTGAAACTACACTACACGAGAATGCCTCCACACAAGTTACAGCTTGCCTGGCAGATTGGTTTTGTGAGAAAAATATCTAAAAAGAATTTTCTCTATATATTCCCATGGAAAAAATCCCCAGCCTCCCGCCCCCCCCCCCCCCCCCTATTGTGACCACTCTACCCCAGAGATTGTGATTGGATTAAACGAAATTGAATTTACTCTACCTGATGATGCCTGAGATCTACCTGATTTTCTGGCCAATTAATCTTTCTTAAAGAATATTTTTATCTATATATTACTATGTAAAACCTCCCGCTAATTGTGACCCCATCCTAGCTGCAATAATGTAGCCCTTTCCTATATCTTATATATGATGTTTATTGGAGAAGGCTACACTTCCATATGATCTCCGTAATGGTGCAAAATATATACATCATATACATCATTATATATATATATATATATATCATTTCCCATTGTGGAATATATATATATATATATATATATATATATATATATATATATATATATATATATATATATATATATATATATATATATATATATATATATATATTTTTTTTTTTTTTTTTTCTTATAATCCTATTGGCCAGATAAGCTAAAAGCTGAAACTTGTGGTTAAGTTTCCTTAAGTAGGATAGTTTCAAATTTGTTCAAATCATGATCCCCAGGGGTAGGGTGGGGCTCCAATTTGGAATGGGGTCGGGTCAAATTAATTGTTCCATGGAAATATAACGAGGAACATCTTCAAAAATATCTTTTTTTAAACCAACTGCTTAGAAAAGCTGTAACTGGTGAAAGCATCCACAAACTGTGTAGATTCAAGTTTATAAAATTCGTGATCTTTTGGGATAAGAAGGGACCAAATTTGGGGGGGGGGGGGGGGGGGGGCAATTTTTACATAGAAAAAACCCCCAATAATTTTTTCAATATGTGGTATTACTTTATACATGGAAGCATTTTGACATATTGTTGATTCTCAGTTGTTTAGACTGTTGCACCTAGACAATGGTTGCGCTCCACCAGGTGATCAAAATTTTATATAGGTTCATAGATATATGAAAATCTTCCTCGGAACACTACTATTAATACTCAATATGTAATATGACTATGAAAATCATCCAGCTACAAAAAGGGATTAATGTTTGACATGGGAATATCTGGAGTAAAATTTGTAAATCTTTTTATATAAACAGGATCTATTCACTTTCGTTTTCCAGGTATGTTGCATGCTACTCCAGAAATTTGATTTCATTATGGCTATTATTGTTGTTTGATGAGCGATGTGGCCATGACCTTATGTTTGATGTTGCGTACACGTACCATTTTGTGTGTATGAACTTTAATGGATTTTCTATTTTAAATTGGAATACAAATGCACATTTTTAAATGTTTTAATTTAATATTTAACGAGGAAACTAACATTTTATGTTGTTGATAAGCTTTCAAGATTATTAATTGATAAGCTCACACAGTGTCACCCTGACTGGAATTTCAAGCAATGATATAACAAAATGTCCAATGTTTTATTTTCTTGTTATTTTTTAATTTTTGATTTAAGGTTTCATTTAATATGATACCTTTTTAGCTCACCTGAGCTGAAAGCTCAAGTGAGCTATTCTGATCACATTTTGTCCGTCGTCCGTCAGTCCGTCCGTCCGTCCGTCCGTCTGTCCGTCTGTCCGTCTGTAAACTTTTTACATTTTGAACTTCTTCTCTAAAACCGCTTACCCAATTTCAACCAAATTTGGCACAAAGCATCTTTATGGGAGGGCGCATATAAATTGCAGAAATAAAAGTCCGATCTGATTTCAAAGCGGAGAAAACCTTGAAATTGTAGAAAAAGGGGGGGGTGCATTTTTAAAAACCTTCTTCTCAAGAACTACCGAGGCAAATTCAACGTAGTTTAGCATATATTATCCTTATGGGAAGGAAAATATAAATTGCAAAAATTAAGAGGTAATTCTGTTTCAAATCTGACTTATTACGAAAATAATAATAAAGGAAAGGCATGTTTCGATCAGTTTAATAGCTTCGGGCTCGGCATCCGGTAAAATGGGTAGGCAAGACTTGGCCAGGGCAAAACAAAAGATTGGAAGTTATTAATCTGCCAATCTCATTAAAATTTCAAGATATTTGATGGACTAGTATATTTGTATTCGCTGTAAACATTGCTGCAAAATAATGCGGATATGGAATTGACGATTGCCGATCTGCCCCGGCTTTTATTTTACCACGGCCCGGGTTTGCATACCCATTTTACCTAGACTCGTATTCCATACTTCTAAAACGAGGTTCTTTGTTTAAAGCAGCCATGACATTATACGAAATAGAGTCGATCTGACTATGATGAATTTGCTTGTTGTGCAACAGTTCGCGTATAAAGGGAATTTTTGAAACATGCAAAATATATTGGTGCCGATTTTGTGAAGTAAATTGAGGCTAAATATTTCAATGCGTTGACAGTTTTCACACATGACGTTGGTGTTCGTTTGTTCTGAATTTCGTTTCGTTTCATTATTATTTTATGCTTTGTAACCTGGAAACTATCGTCTGTATTTCGTGATTTTTACGTATTAAATCAAACAGAGACTTCGGTAAATCAAACAGTTAACTGTTTACCTGCGCAAATTAAGCAAAATCTGATGTAGGGGTAGGTGCCTACTGAAATACAATTCATTTTATCGGTAATTCGGCATTATCTTTTGCGTAATGATAGATTAATGCAATAGGTTTTGTTGAGATGCTCAGCATTTTCTCGAGTTTATTCAGTTTAAATAGAGTTTGGTATCGCTGACGGAAATATGTAGGTATATACATGTATATATATGATTCATTTCGAAAAAATAAATTGTGTTCTTTATTTGTTATACATGTAGTGCATGTTGTGTTTAATTGTTTACAATTTCTATTTACTAACCACATTTAAGTGTTAAGCTTCGAATTATAAGCAAGATAAAGAGATTTCCTCACAATTCTATGTTTGTACACAGATCTTAAAATCTAAAGATTAAAAAAGTAAAAAATAATGTCAATATTCATTAAGAAAATTTTCAAAGTCTGTTCTTCCAGAAACCAACTTTAACAACTTATTGTATTGTAAACTTAACATTTTTAGCTCACCTTAGGGTGGGGCCACAATGGGGGGTCGAAGTTTAACAAATGAATATATAGAGAAAATCTTTAAAAATCTTCTTCTAAGAAACTAATCAGCCAGGAAAGCTAAAACTTGTGTGAAAGCATCTTCAGGTAATGTAGATTCAAATTCGTGAAAATCATGACCCCCGGGGGTAGGGTGGGGCCACAATGGGAGATCAAAGTTTAACATAGGAATAAATATAGAGTTAATCTTTAAAAATCTTTTTCTCAGAAACTAATCGGCCAGGAAAGCTGACACTTGTGTGGAAGCATCCTCAGGTAGTGTAGATTCAAAATTGTGAAAATCATGACCCCCGGGGGCAGGGTGGGGCCACAATGGGGGGTCGAAGTTTAACATATGAATATATAAAGTAAATCTTTAAAAATCTTCTCAGAAACTAATCGGCCAGGAAACTGACACGTGTGTGGATGCATCCTCAGGTAGAGTAAACTCAAAGTTGTGAAAATCATGACCCCCGGGGGTAGGGTGGGCCACAATTGGGGATCGAAGTTTAACGAAGGAATATAGAGTAAATCTTTAAAAATCTTCTTCTCATAAACTAATAAGCCGGCAAAGCTGAAACTTGTGTGGAAGCTTCGTCAGGTAGTGTAGATTCAAAGTTGTTTTAAACTCGTGAAAATAATAACACCTGGGGGTAGGGTGGGGCCACAATGGGGGGGAGGGGGTCGAAGTTTAACATATGATTATATAGAGTAAATCTTTAAAAATCTTCTTCTCAGAAACTAATCAGCCAGGAAAGCTGAAACTTGTGTGGAAGCATCCTCAGGTAGTGTAGATTCAAAGTTGTGAAAATCATGATCCCCAGGGGTAGGGTGGGGCCACAAAGCTTAACAGAGGAATATATAGGGTAAATCTTTAAAAATCTTTTCAGAAACTAATCAGCCAGATGATTCTTTATAAGTGTTAAGACTTTGGCCCCAGGACAATTCGTTGGCCTCACGAGAAGGTTCAGAGGATGATATACGTTTATATCCCATATATAAACTATTGTTAAGGATCTTTTTGAGAACTGCAATACTCAACATATGATATGACTATAAAATCATCCTGTTAGAAAAGGGACTAATGATTATAAACATAAGAATATCCAGGGGAAAAATGGATTTTATTTATACAGGATCTACATGTATTATTGTTCATTGTCCAGATAGTTTGTATTATGACTCCATTAAGCTGATTTTATCATACCTATTGTTCCTCAGGTGAGCGATGTTGCCCATGGGCCTCTTGTTGTAGAACTAATGGATACAATATATCGATAAAACATTTCCAATATATAAAATACATTAATAAATTGTAATATTTAGTTGATGATATAATTTTAATCAAAAAGGCATACTAGGTATTATATATAATCAAGTTGTGACCAAGTCACAAGCTTAAGTAAATCGCTTAAATAGTACTACACAGAGGAAATTTGTGCACCAAATGACTTTTAGAGAACTTTCATATGAATAAATTCCTCCATGCTATAACAAATGTGATAAAAAGTTCTTAAGCCATTGTCTTTGGTTTTTTCCTTTCATTCAACGTGAATTAAATTTAAGTACATGTAAAATTGATCAATTATTTACAATTGCAATGATTTAGTGCTGTGAATCAATACAAGGCGCGATTTACTTAGTGTAACTGCTTTCTATGTTCATCGTTATATTTCAGAAGTAAAGGAAGTAAAACACTTCAACCATTTACCCAGCCAACTATTGATGCATGCATGCATCCACACTTTCCCGTCTTTTTCCTGTATATGTAAAAGCTCTGGCCTGGCAGACTTTTTAAAAAACGAATTAAAAACTTATATTCAAATATATTCAAGCACCGATTTATATGTACTTCAATTAAAGGGACTTTGACACGATTTGAACAATTTAAAGTTTAAAGTTTTACCATGCATAGTTAGTGTTTGGAATAGTTAATATGGGGTTTTTAATGCTTTGTCAAAGTTTGAAAGTCAAATACATGACTTACATGTGTAAGTAAGAATTTGACATTCTTTGTTTAGTAAAGAAAGCTTGGGACTTGATTTTTTTTACATAGTTACCTTGTTTGCCACGAGTCATTTTGTAAAATAAATGGTACTTCCATACTTTACATTAACTGTACATAGGTAAGACTAGAGTTGTTTTGTTTTTTGTTTTTTTTTTTACATGACATTGAATTCTTACCTCTTAATCTAATTTGAAAATGAAAAATGAAAAGCCATATCATAAGTGGAAAACAACTACATGTCGATAAACCCAATATCCACAAAGTTGTGTTATTTCGTTTACTAAGGAGCCAAATACTATTTATCAGTTGAGAGTAAAAAGGGCCCAGATTTAAAAAAAAACAAAAACTTTAAGTCTTGTAGTTCAGAATTACACTTAGCTTGTTTAAGAAAATACATTTACATTCAATAAAAATATATGAGTTTCTGTAACTAACATATGTCCTTATATATTCAGTATTCTAATGTATAGTTAGAATTTATACTTTTTGATAGCAGATAAAAAGAAGGTTATTAAAGTAATGCAACGTAATTTTATGTATTTTCCTCTCTACCTAATTTTTTCTTTATCTTACGATAGTACTCTTAATTCGATTTTCGATATATTTAACAATCACTGGCAACACTAGCATATTTCAAAACGCTGATCGGCTGAAGATAGAAATCCGCGTCATTTTTGCTACTATGTCCACCTTGTGGTTCAACTGAGTTGTCGCTAAATTGGGGTGACAAATAACTGTTTTCTACTGTCAATGGCGAGTAAGAGTGTCGAGAATTTGTCAAAAGACGAGGTAGTTCGTAGTTTGGAGATTCCTTTGAAAAACTTGCTAAGTGTCTTATTTCTTTTATCTCATCAATATCGTGATAATCACATTCCACTGGTTGACTTATATTTGATCTTGTTTTTGTTATATATTTACTGGCATGCCCAGATTCCTCTTGAGTTACGTGTTGTTCTTCAGATTCTTCTTTCCCAATTTCCTTACATGTTTTTGGTTTGGTGTTGGTTCTTGCAGTTGTTGATTTCTTACATGTATATAATTGTAAAAGTATTACAAAAAGGATCAAACTTATAAAAATACCTCCACCAACCAGTAAATAGTTTCTGTGTATTTCTATTTTTTTGTCATCTGTAATGACGATTTCACTTGTCATAGATGAAGTCGATGTGACACACGATGTACATAAACGTTGACTCGTTCCTTTTGCAGTAAACACCTCTACAAAAAACCCCACAATCTTTGGATGACTTGCATCAAAACAATGCATGGATAAAATCCTTAATTTTGTGTAATTATGTCTCATACCTTTGTAAGATGTTTTGCTTGTATATTCAGTTTTGTAACTACAACCACTAACATGGTTGCAATCTTTTATACTGCATCTTGGGAAACATTTACCGCCGCACCTGAATCCAAAAAAGCCCGCAGGGCAGGGCTCATCGCAAAAGTCACCATAATATCCTTTTCTACATTCTACAAAAATAATATTATTATCTAAGCAATAAAACGTTTTCTTTGGTGATTCATTCCGATTATGAAGATAGCGATATTGAAGAAAAATACGTAACCTGCGTTTAAGCGCTTTATTATATATATATTTTTTTAATGATCGCTACCTTTATTACCTCCATTTTGCTGTTTATATTAACATCTTCCCTTTCCTTTAAACATTAATGAATTGATCGTAGAAAGTAAGTGAAATAAATTCAACTGCTGTTTATATACATCACCTTACGTTAATTAAGGTCTTCCGTTTCCAACGGAAGACCTTATTGTTTTTCTTAGGTTTCTTTTTCCCTATTATTATTATTATTTTTTTTTCTTACCGATTTTGTGCACACGATTTCTCGGAAACGGCTCAACCGATTTACGTCAAATGTTTTTGTTGATGACGTCACTTCCTGTCTCGAGATATCGTGGATTTATCAGTTTTTATAGGGGTATTTTGTACCGAGAACTCCTCTTTTACCATTGAAGATATGATGTTGAACTTTTCAGGGCTGATAGACGAAAGACTGAAATAGTGTCTAATGGTCATTAATCATCTTTATCTCAAAGAGCGCCGAAGCTCGCCCGAGCTTGAAAATTAAGATAAAAAAGGCGTCATGATTTTTCTTGGTTTTCTTTGAATATCTCTTTTCTTGAAAGCATTTTGTGAAAACATGTAGAACAAAAAAACTTATTAAATCAAGAGCTTTCATTTGAGATCATGAAAAAGGGGCTGGCCCTTCAAATTAGGGGCTGAGGGGGCTCTAAAGTCTTTTAATGATAACTTTTTACCGTGAAATATTTTGTGATGCGTTATAGAAGCAATTATGTTTATTCTTAGGTTATTAACCTAATCATGGCAATCATTTACTCCTATGTTACTTTATTAGGGATTTTAAGGGGCCAGAAGTCCAAAACTTTGATGTTCTATATCTCAAAATTAAGAAACATTTGGATAAGCAATATTTAACAAAAGATGCTCAAAATATTGAGCTTAACAATCTGAAACCATAATTTCCTTGTTATGCGGTCCCTAAAAGGAGTTACGGGGTCGGCCCCTAAAACGACCCTCTCCCGATATCTCGAGAACGGTACAAAATTTGTAAACACCTTTTGAACAAAAAGTGTTTGAATTGACAAGAGCTTTCATTTGAAATCATGAAAAAGGGGCTGGCCCTTCAAATAAGGGGCTGAAGGGGCTCTAAAGTCTTTTAATGATAACCTTTTACCGTGAAATATTTTGTGATGCGTTATATAAGCAATTATGTTCATTCTTAGGTTTTTAACCTATACATGGCAATCATTTACACCTATGTTACGTAATTAGGGATTTTAAGGGGCCAAAAGTCCAAAACTTTGATGCTTAATATCTCCATCTTCGCTAGCCAAGGGTTTTCGGTCCACTTTGCTCCCCATAAACCCTTGGCGGATTTCATTACGAAAACTCGGTGATGTGGTGGCGCTATCTAGCGAGCAACTTGAGTTGCGCCCCTTGCATATTTACATTTTCAACAGGTTATATACACACTGCGGCATTAATACAAATTGAAAACATGTTGACTACCGAATATCGGAACATAATTAACGATGCTATTAAATACGAATTAAGTTATAACCTAGGGAAAGCACGGAATGTTTTATTCATAGTGTTTTGTAAAGACCTGTACCGGGAGTGAAAAAGTCGCCGATTATATGAAAGCTTTCATACCATAAAATCAGATATCGTTGCCGTGAATATTGCAGACCAAAGAAATTAAATAAAACAGAGCTCACTGAACCTTTAAAAGCAATAACCATAAGTAGGAACGTATATATACTAACGGGATAGGCAACTTCTACATTCGCCATGTTTACTTCCCATGCTATCACGCGAGCCTTGACAAGTTTGTAGAACTATGGTCAATCCCAGTAAAATATATAGGTTTTTAAAGCGATCTGGTTAGACCATCGTTGGGGAGGCACTGTACTTGTGTCTCAATTTGTTAAAAGCACCGAATGTTTTACCAAAGATCACACATGTGTTTTCTTTTAAAGTTTATATTTACAAGCACTGCGATTGGATCAGCTACTCGCAGCTGCAGCCAATCATAAAACAGATCTTGTCACCGAGTTTTCGTAATGAAATCCGCCAAGGGTTTATGGGGAGCAAAGTGGACCGAAAACCCTTGGCTAGCGAAGATGAATATCTCAAAATGAAGAAACATTTGGATAAGCAATATTGAACAAAAGATGCTCAAATTATTGAGCTTAACAATAATCAACCATAATTAATTTGTTATGCAGTCCTTAAAGGGAGTTACAGGGTCGGCCCCTAAAACGACCCTCTCAAGTACTCTCGAGAACGGTACAAAATTTGTAATTAATTTTTGAACAAAAAGTGTTTGAATTGACAAGAGCTTTCATTTGAAATCATGAAAAAGGGGCTGGTCCTTCAAATAAGGGGCTGAGGGGGCTCTAAAGTCTTTTGATGATAACTTTTTACTGTGAAAGATTTTGTGATACGTTATAGAAGCAATTATGTTCATTCTAATGTTATTTACCTATACATGCCAATCATTTACTCTTATGTTAAATAATTAGGGATTTTAAGGGGCCAGAAGTCTACAACTTTGATGCTCAATATCTCAAAATGGAGGAAAACTTTGGAAAGCAATATTGAACAAAAGATGCTCAAAATATTGAGCTTAACAATGTACAACCATATATTGTTTGTTATCTGGACCCTAAAAGGAGTTTTAGGACCGGATATCAAAACGATTTTTCCCAGATATCTCAAAAACGGTAACCAAATTTCTAAACACTAATTAGTGGTACACAAAAATACCTTTTGACTAGACTGAATGAAAAGGAGCTGATCCCTCAAATAATGGACACCAAAGGGATAGATAGTCTTTCACCCATTACTCATAGATCCCGCCTCATTTTCCGGATCATTCCGTTGGCGGAGATCAAGCGTAAGGTCATTCCATATTCTAAAAATCGGACGGAAGACCTCCTCGTTGCTCGCAACGAGATCGTGTCTAGTTAAGAACTATAATGGTTAACTTTCGGTGTTTTTTTTAAGAAATAGAAGAAAAAATACTCGATAGGTAAATGTAAAATTTATATATTTTAGCGCATATAAATTTGCCAACGACATAAACCATTCAAACTGTCAAGGAAAACAAATCTATGAATACATCAGCTTCATAGCATTCGAGCGAAGGTGCAGAGCAACACTGTCCAAACCATAACATTGTGCAGTTCCTTTTGTAGTTTTAGTGGTAGTGTAAGTTACTTGTTTATCCATTTCATGTCATCTAAAGATGATACGTGTTCTCCCAAAAATTAACAATTTTTTTTTGTTTATGTGGATGTTTGAATAAGATATTATTTTTGTCCAATGATACTTTATTTTGTATATTAAAGTCAAAATTAAAATCAAAATTTGATTTGATATCATTTTCAAGAGCAGGTCAAAAGCACGTTTTATACAACTTTTGGAGGGACTGTAGGCATATTGGATATATTATATCAATAAAGAATCAAAAGTCAAAACCCGCTAGATTTGTTACTCTATTATTTTGTTTTTATTTAGTTGAAATGCCAGCTTGAAATATGTTTAAGCGGCCATACACGTTTTCAAACACAGATATTGTTAGAAGACATATGCCATCTATAACGGTAATTCTTTTTCAGAATTAGGTATTAAACCATATTGCATTAAAGATCATTGACAATACAGCAACTATACATTTGTGATTGATCAAATCTCAATCAAGTTTAATTTCTACGCGTTACTCTAATTTTAAAATAATCTGTTTAAAGTTCAAAATCCGATATTATACTATAAGACAGACTTGCATATTTTGAAATTGCTCTTTATAGAAAATTCTATTTGATCAACTGTTGCGTGTATGACGTCATAAATGCTCAAAACATGTACTACAATAATTTTATTTTGGTTATACCACCTCATTTGATTTGCTTGAACGTAATATTTTCGTCCAATAAGTAAAATTCCCTCTATTTCTACATTTAAAACGAGCTTATAAAACTTGTCCCTTTTTGTTGTGTTTGCGTTTTCTTGTGGTTGGCCTACCGTACGTCTACCGCCTACTGTTTTTATTTTCTAATCAGTGATAGGTGGCGACGATCAGCAATTTATAACTATTTTAGATTTCGAGGCTGAAGATAAAGGACATCGTAATTCAACATGATCTAAAACAACAAATACGCACTTGTACATTATCATTTCAAGAGCAAACAAAATCTGTTAAAATAAAATGAATTTAGCTTACCCATTTGACTACTTGCTTAGAATTTTCCCTTCTTTATTTTCTGCGATGATCAGCTGATGATACAGAAAGTCAAATAAATATGTCTAAACCTTCTAGAAGTTTGCTTGTTCACAACTATTTTATAATCTAGATTTGATGACGTTTAATTTTTGAATTCTTTATACAAGGAAGTTTTATCTGAGCGTGTCAATGATTTGGATATAATTGCCATTCCAATAATCATTAAACTATTTAACATTTTTGTTGAAAGAATTTAAAGAAGGATTGAAAATATTGTCAATTTACTGAGACAAAATGAGTCAAACAATACACTCACGTACAATGCATATATCAACCATACCTGTGCATGGGGGATAAAATCAACAGTCAATGTCCATCAGTGGTAGTTACTCATTGTTTGGGGTAAGGAATTTTAATACTTTCTTTTATGTTTTATGGTATATTAAGAATTTTGAAACAGTTGTTTACCAAGTCAATTGTTATACTGTTTTGTGTGGTATTTTTTTTTCAAGCATGCCCCTATCAGTGAATAAAAATGCATTTACTGTACCAGTACATGTAAGTAATTGTTTTTTTTTTTAAATTGGCATGTTTTTTTTTCATTTCTTTAAACCAATCATTGTCATTTGGATATAGGATGGATTGTCAATTTGATACAAAGATCTTAAAACTTTTTTGTTTTCCTCAAAATATATTTAAACACTTAATTTGCCGTGTTACGCACTTATCTATAGGGGTGTCGGGGGTCAGGGTCAATGCCCTGTGGTAGTTAGAATTGCTAAATTCATAAAAAAGTAACAAGAAATGACAATAAATCTTCCCCAAAAACACTTAAAAATCATGTTAAGGATTACGTTTACTCAGGGTTTGAGATTTCAAAAAATATTTTTACAAAGTTCAATGTCTGAAGTACAAAGTTGTTTTAAAAACACAAAATAACAGCGCTTTTAACAAATATTGTTATTGATATTCATGATTTGTTTATCTGATGAAGATATGCATAGACATGGGTAGATTGATATTGAAACAGAGGAAATTCGGACTTTTTTTCATTTTCTTATTTTCTCTTAAAAACTTTCTGTTGCAATATTATTGCAAAAGTTAAGTTTCTATATGTTTTTTCATATCATTTTACATATTTTATGGTTGTATTTACTCGTCTATAAATTTATATCACTGGCTAGCACGCGATCGAAAAATCTTTAAAATGTATAAAATCGATTCAAGATAAAATATCTCGAAATTTGACCTTATAAAATGTTAATGTCAACATTATTCAGGCAATAAAAACATTTTTAGGCAATTAATTGTTTGGAGCTCCTATTAGTCAGTTTTTTGTAAAACTCGATCAAAAATGGGTACAATTTTGGAAATTGATAGAGGAAATTCGGACTAAATTAAACTTAAAATATGAGTTTTAAACGATTCATTTAAAAATAAAATTAGTAAAGCTATTCATTTTTTATTTTTTCCCAACCTACAAATTGTTTTATTATTTCTAATAGTAACAAAATAAAGAAAACCTTGAAAATGGTGGACAATTCTGACAAATTTTGACAATTTTTTCAAAAAACATTCAGAGGTCATTAGCAGAAAAAGTAGGTCATTGACCTAGTATTATGAAAGTGAAAAATAGCACCACCATAGTGGAGCTATAATGTACAATACGTAGTTTTTTGTTCCTATTAGTTGATTTTTTTTGCGCCTCTGAGTAAACGTAATCCTCAATGAATGTGGGATCCTTAGCATTATAATGATAGGAGCCACCTTAATTATCTTTACCAATGAAGTTCTCCGATATCTCAAAATTTAAAATTTGATAAAACTTTGAAATAAGTATCAAATTTATGACATTTGTAGTAATTTTTGATCGAATACTTTAATGATCCCAACGTTAGTATCATATACATGGTATTGAATATATATATTTACACGAAGAGAGTAATATTTTTTTCCGCTGATCGAGAAATTATATTTTATGCAAAGCTCCTGTGCTGAGTTCTACTTATTCATGTACGAGACATTCTAATTCAGCCGTTTCCTTATTAGAACATTATTAAGGAGGCCGACTTTAGTTTTCATTGCGCATGTTTTTCATACATGTCCAAGACCAACTTTGTTGTTGATATCGACGATATCGACAACAAAATGACGATATCAACATCGATATCGAATTTTGAAAAATTCTAAACAAATAATGATGTCGATATCGACGATGTCGTACACAACTTGACGATATCGACATTAATATCGACATACACTGATGAAGTTGTAAAAACAATGTTATTGTCGATATCGACAATATCGTTCACAAAATGACGATATCGACATCGATATCGACACTAATAAGTTTTAAGGCTAACTATTTATAGGCGATATCGATATCGTACACAAAATGACGATATCCTAAACAATAGCGATCTTTATAATTGCATTTAAACAATGTCAATATCAACCTCAATAATAACTCTTATGAATTCTTTTGAAATCATCGGTAAGAAAATTTAATAAATAACAATGAGAAAAAAAATAAATGATGGGTTTTAAGGATTTAAATTTAAAATTTAAAATGATATAATTGTAATCATCTGGATAGTCAAATCTAAAGATAAGCATGGTACAGTTTTCTTAGTACTTGATAACATTCTGCACAAAAGCAAATTGCTTTTGTTGTGTACATATGCAAATTGATATCGATACGATATCGATGATATCGACGATATCGACATAAAATATGGTCAACTTATGTTGTAAACAAAGGAAAATAGATTTTGATACGGTATCGTCGATATCGACGTTAAGTATGGACAGACTGTGTTCTATAAATATGCAAATCGATATCGACGATAAATATGGACAGCTGTAGTTGTGTACATATGCAACTCGATATCGATACGATATCGTCGATATCGACATGAATATGGACAAATTCAGTTGAGGACAAAGAAAATCAATATCGATACGATATCGTCGATATCGACGATATCGATGTTAAATATGGACGTTAAATTTGGACAGATGTAGTTGTGTACATATGCATTTAAGTTCTATTATACTGAAATCAGTGAATCGATATTGGTCAATATCGATACTACATCGTGTCTTGGATATAACTCATGTTTTTGCGCATTCTAGTAAAATACAGTTGATTTATACTTCTTATGAGATTTTTTCGGTATCATTTATAAAATTGAACACATAAAATAACATACAGATAAAAATATATATCTTTAAAAGGAAACTTTTTTTTTAAACGCTTTTTCTTTGTGGGGTAGGGGAGCGTTGCCATTGCACTTTTCTGACGTTATGATAAAATGAAGCTTTATAGGAGTACGTTATAAGAAAAAGGATAAAAAAAAGTAGAAATTGTACGCCATTGAAATTTGATATACAGAATGGTGCTATCCTCGAGGACATTTTCCTTTTTTTTATTTTAAATGAATCCATTTTACCAATCTTCATTCGTACAGTCATTTCATGCATATCTTTTACAATTTTATGCTATGCTATGGTATGCGATTTTAATTGTATGCTATGAGATTTGTATGCTATGCTATGAGATTTGAATGCTATGCGTTTTTTTTATTCAAATCAAGTCGAATATTAAACATGTTAAACATTTATAAATCCTCACCCCCCCCCCCCCCCACCAGTCGCTGATATCAAAATAAGTATTGTGTTAAATTAAAAATGAAATATGGTGATAACGAACAGTGTTCAAATAATATTTCACCCTATTACGGTACTTTTAAATATATACTATTGAAATGGCAAATAAAACTCCCAATTACCCACCCCTTATTATAGGTGGCGCTCACAACGATTAGGTTCAACGCTATTCTCGCCTCCGCGACTGAAGATCACTTTCACTTTAACCTTCAATCGTAATTCGCTTCGCAGATTCCTTTAAACATTATACATAATGGCTGATTACGGATCGTGGTGCCTCAAAGATATAAGAGACGAACTGCGTCGACGGAATGCGCGAGTCTCCGGTCGGAAAAGAGAGCTTGTCGAAAGGTCTGACTTGCTTCGATATTTAACCATAATTTCCTCTGTTAAACATTATTGACATGTAGAGTGGTGAATAAATGAAATCTAAATGTTTTAAAGTTGTTTTAACTGGTGTATGAGAAATATTTACTTACGCAAATGACTATTACAGTTGTAGCTATAGGGTTAAGTCATGGAACATTGTTTTGAAGTAAAAAAAATACTGAACACAAACTTGAATATACACAAGGAAAAATGTCTTTCATTTTAGCACATAATTGAATGAAAAGAATTAGAAAAATAACAACAAATCCGAATTAAGTAAAAGATTAAACTTATTATGGTCTATATTTTCAGACTAGAAGCTTATGACAGAAACAGTAATTTTGGTAGCAGTGAGAATGTTGAGAGAGAATATGAAATGAAAGTGCCTTGCTATGAGCAGTACAAAGATATTAACAAAGACACACAATTTACACCTGTAAAGAAAGAAGCTATTGCTGCATATTTAGGGAAAATGGGGAAAAGTGTGGATGATCATGTGAAGTATATATATGAGAGCAAGTTTCTGAAATATGTGCGATTGGCGTGTGATGTTGGTTTGTTTTTTGTGAGAGCTGAATGTCATGCAGAGATGAAGAAAAGCATTTCATACAAAGTGGATGTCTGTGTGGATGTAGATGGGTGTATTGTGCAATGCCAGTGTGAATGTGCTGCAGGGATGGGTCCATCTGCTGTGTGTAAGCATGTATCTACTGTGTTGTTTGGTTTACAAATGTTTAGTGAGTGTGGAGACATAGTAACGGAAGAAACATGCACTCAAAATCTCCAAACATTTCATCATACCAAACGTTATAAGGGTAGCCCCATCAAGGCCAAAGACTTACCATTGGCTAACCAAGACCTTAATGTCATTTTTGAACCTCGACCAAGAGAATTTCAAAATGCTGCTGGACATCAAGACATTTTCAGAAATGTGTGGTTAAATCACGCAAATCTTGATTATTTCCCTGTGTCTCAGCTATTTTCATATGCCAACAAAGTGGCTTTAAACAATGACCATGACTATCTACAAGGTTTTCTTTCCGACAACTGGCTTCGGAATATGAATATTACTGCCATAACTGACAATGAAATAATGCGGACGGAAAGACAGACATGTGGACAAAGTAACAATAAATTATGGCATACTGAACGTCAAAAGAGAATTCATTCCTCTAACTTTGGAAAAATTTGTAAAGCAACTGAGAAAACTGATCTAAACAAAGTTGCCAAAAATTTGACAAAACATAGCCCCCAATTATTTGCCCCTGCTATTTTACATGGCAAATGCTATGAATCAGTTGCTTTACAGTAATTTCAAGAAAAATCTGGTATTCAAACCAAAAAGTGTGGTATTTTTGTGTCTAAATCACATCCTTACTTGGCTGCATCTCCTGATGCAGTCATTGATGACAACAGATTAGTTGAAATCAAATGTCCCTATTCAGCAAAAAACAAAGAAATATCAGAGGGAACTGTACCTTATCTTAATTATGTTAATGACACCTTAGAGCTTGACAATTCTCATGATTATTACTATCAAGTGCAAGGACAGCTCTTCTGTTCTGGAAGGAAGGAATGTACATTTATTGTTTATACTTTAAAAGACATAAAAACAGTTACAATACATAGAGATGAACATTTTATTGAAAACATGCTCAAGAAATTGAAAGAATTCTTTGAAACTCATTTCAAGAAAGCTGTTTTGAATAGGTTTTTTTTCCAACAAATGGATTAAATGCTGAGATGTGCCTTATTGAGTTCTTGTGGAATTCTTGGTATACATTAGACTTCCCTGTATATTAGTTGAACATAAAACTCTGACTGTACACTAGATTGAAATATGCAGCACTTACAAATTGGATACATTTTCAGTGCATAATTGTTTATAAAAAGTGTTTTTTGATAATAAAAAATTTCAATCTATAAATATGTGATACTTTTTGTTTTCAGCAAAAAACTGAAAGTTTTCAACTTGAATAGGAGTGTATTTATGCATGTTTAGGGACAATGCACTTTCGAAAATTGCACATAATAAAACACACATAAGAAATTTCACTTGCTAATTTTGTTTCCGTAGAGTTGAGGGGTCCTTTTAATATCTAATATGTTTTCGCAAGCCCTATCAACCTCTCAATGTGAACACGTTTGCTTGAAATTTTTCTGTCTCTTAAAACAGTTTTATTAGACATACGGTTTTTTTTCTTAAAGAATGTGGGAATGTTCACCTTAACATCCTTTGTGGCAAACAAATCCTGGACATTGAATCCTTTGTCTGACATAATCGAGTCCCCTGGTTCACAAATGTTTGTTAAAGGGCTACGTTCAACAATTTGCCTGTCACTGGTAGACCCTCCATAAGCTGGGGAGATGTATGATATAAGTCCTCCAGGTGTAGCACCAACAAGCACTTTAACAGTGTTTCTGTTTTTGTAAGTTGAGAAGGTAGATTGTTGAGCAACAGGGGGTTTTGGTTTTTTGACTGGGATTTCAGTGCCATCAATAATAACTCTTGTAGAGGGAAATTTTTGAAAAAAGTCACAGGGTGAAAACAAATTAACTGTGTCTCTATCAGGCCAGAAATTAATTTCTCTAAATTGTCTTGCCATAAAATTTACCCATGTAATCCAAATGTTGTCTACTGTAGTTTTTGATATTCCAAATGAGCGACTCAATTCATAGTTTGTTTGGTTCTGTCTTAGTTTTATCAAAGTTAAAAACAGTTGATTTTCAACTGACAAATTTTGAACTTGATTGTAAAGATATCTTAGATGATAAGCAGCTGGACCTAAACTATGAAGAACAAAAAGGAAATCTGTGTGTGTTGCAAGACCGGTGTAAAATAGCATTCCTTCATGGTCATCAATAAAGTTTTCTATGGATAAAAAAGGTGTAGGGATGGTTTGAGATGATGTGTCTGTGAAGCACACTTCTTCCTTGTCTTCCAACTCAGTAAAATTTGATGCATCTTCGTCCTGATTTAAGTTGCTGTCTGTTGAATCAATACACCAGTTTGCCACATCAGAGATATCAGCATCATCCATCAATACTTCTAATGGTTCTTCAGCCTCATTCTTAATCTCTTCAACTTTAAGATTGCGCGCATCTCTTCGCTCACTTCGCTCATCTTTTTTCTGTTTGATGCAGCTATTCCAAGGAAAAACTGAAGGGATCGCATCAGCTTTTCTTTGTTTTTTCAAAGGATCAGTTCCTAAAACTAATATTAATACAATTTCATTTTATTTATTCAAATTGCTGGTCTTATAATGAATTTCTTTTATGAAAAAAAAAAGCTCAGATTACATCTTCTCTCAATAGCAGACAGGCTTTACCTGAAGCTATGACTATATTAAGCTTCAGTTCTAATTAGTGAAAAACTTCTTCCATTTCATTTCTTTCTCAAATTTTGATAACAACATTCAACATTATAAATATTATAATGAATTTTATCTGATACATAAGTTTGATAACAACATTTAACATAAAAGAAAATAATAAATCTTATCCTGCATGTTGTGACATTCCTCTTCCAAGAAATTGATTTTCTTCATCATTCTTCATCACATTCTGTCAGCTCAAGTTAAATATGGGTCTATGCTTTGTGATTTATGACAAAACAAAATAGCCATGGAAGAGCAAACTTTGTAACATAATCACAAGTTTGTCAATTTCATTGCATATTTTGAATCTGCCAATTTATTCAAACATGGCCAATCAATTCATGAAAATAAAGTAAAAAATTATTCAACAACGAACAAAAGTATACAACATATAAATAATCAAGACACATATGTTTTCACTTTCTCGTTTTTTTTTTCATTTTCGGGACATCAATACATTACAATGCAAAGCAATCCGAACCCCCTCCCCCCCCCCCCCCTCCGCCCAGTGAAAACAGTCTCACTCATTATAAAAATTTAATACCAAAACACAAATTCAATTAACTGAAAATTGTTATAACGCCAATGAAACAACATATCAGAGAGAAAACTTACCGTGCGAAGTTACAGATATGAAGTCATCTTCCCGAAAATGTTTGTGACAGACAACGCTGTGTGGCTGAGGACACCATTGTTTATAGCGAAACTCCTCGCTGTTTCTTTTGATGGCTAACACCCAGAGTTTCTTCAGTTTTTTGTCTTTAGGGAAACTCAATCCACCGCGGGTTGAGCACCCAGGGACACAGCAACATGTAGGCATTACGATAACAATGTAAACACCAAAACAGTGACGAGCTACTACCGGAAGTATAGAACGTGAACCTAAACGTTCGTAGCGCCACCTATATTTTAACAAAGGGGGAAAACCGACAAATATCGATCATTAAACACTGTTCATTATCAACACATGTAATACATCTGCATGTATCGTCTCTTGCACAGCTACATTTTGTAATAATCCAAATATATAGCAAATATTTTTGCATTTTAATATTTTGAGATGACCCCTACTAAAACCAAAGCGTTAGAATTAAGTATTTTCTACATTTATGCAGGAAATGATTTTAATAATCATAAAATAACAATTTGAGAAAAAAAGCTATTGTAGTATTTTTAATCTGCTTTGATGTAAGAAAAATGACAGTTTCCTTTATATTCCTATAGTAAATGTACTTCTACTTTGAGATGGTCTCTAAAAAGAACATGACGGTCGATTTTGCTTGAAACTTCGCAGATAAACTATTTAAATTACATATGGTTAAAAAATAAAGAGTTTTGCTATTGTATATTTATCCGCAAAAAAAACTCCCAAGTCGGCCTCCTTAAATAGTATGAAACATCGGGATATAAATACGGGTTGGTCACGTGATCAAATTCCATAAAGCCTGAAGGGCTTTATGAAAGATTTAATCACGTACCAACCCGTATTCATATCCCGATATACATTCAAAAATGATACCTTATTTCTTATATTTACATTTGTTGCAAATTATGACAATAACAATGCTCCATACTCTTTTGTGATGACCTAGAAAGCCGCTTCGATAAAGATGACGTAACAAAAAATATTGCAACAATGTCGCAAGCATTTGATTATCGTGATAAATAAATATGACACTACTTTTGACAAGACAACACTTTTTTTATTATTAATCAAAGTACTGAAAGTACTGTTAGACGGTGGCGCTGTTTGAAAGTGGCATATCACATGTATGTAAATTATTGTTGTCGAAAATCCACAGTCAGCGTCTCATACATGTACTAGCACAACTGGTCGTAAGTTACTTACATGGATAATTCTGTGGAAATCGTAGTTGTGTTCACAATCCACACTTTACAAATGTTGTGTCTCTTTATAGTCATCTTTTGGGGAAAATCCATAGATTTATCACAGTAGCCTTTGTAGTATAGAAGTTTGTATCTATATGTTTGTATCTTTATGCTTGTATCCATATCAGTTGATATCAAAACTCCGTTTTCGGTAATACATGTACTACACAAATGTATTTTGATTGCCCCAGAATGACTCTTTAAATATGTGGGTTGCCACCACATATTGAATGAATAAATCAAATCCAAAGCGATTTCATCACAGTACGCCAAACTATTTGATTGTATAAAGAAGGGGAATTATGGTTTTTTCCCTTTTTTCCCTTTTGACCGTTGGGTTGACCCTGCAAAGGGGAACAACTTTTGAAAAATGTGGATTGGACTTTTGTGCTTTAAAGATATTGTAGATTTCTCAAAGTAACGAGAACAAATAAAGCTTTAGTATGATAAAATACTTATCAGTTTTTTACTAACTATTTGGGCATACATGTAGTATGTTTATTGTTCCTCTCGACAGCATTTTCCCTCAATTTCTTCACGGGGAAAAAGTTGCATCATCACACTTGCTTGTGGACTATCACACTTGCTTTTGTCCTCATAGTCAGTTATACATTTAGGTGTACAAAAAATGGAATGGTTTGCAAGAACCTGTTTGATAAAACTGGTATTGCTTTTGGAATGCACGTCATCATGACACAGAAGAGTCAATCAATATTTTATCTTCGACTGTAGTGGATTATTTCCATTTGCTCACAACAAAAGTGAATAAAAATTTGAGAAAAAAATATCATACAATATTCAGTCGCGGCAGTTTCAATAATCAACGTTTTAAAGTACATTTGTCTAATTGTATTTAGCTATAGATTCATTCAAATCATTTGAATAAATTTTGGAAAGTCACATGTATATTTTATCGCTTCTCAGTACACTTTAACACGCATATTTTACTTGCAACATTAAACTTTTTCTCGTAAACTTACAAGAAATATAGATTAATTATTCAAAATTTGTTTTTAAAAACACCAAACAAACAAAATCCAAGTTAAACGCATGTTTTTCTGACCATAGGGCTGTATATATATAAATTTCATTTTATTCTTTGCATGTACTATAGTCTATAAAATAGATCTACGGTCCGCAAATCCCCTTCATGTTTCATTATTTATCGCAAATATAGCATGGATGTATACGCTACGGCCGATGTAGCATTTCGTTGAGTGATGACACTTATTTCGATTGCGAGTCGCAACAAACTGGCGCATTTATATAGGCCCGCCTATTTGTAAATGGAAACAAATGTCGAAGAAAGCTCATAATAGAGTTGTACTCGCGAGTTAAAAATTATTTGAGAACAAAAGGGGTGATATTTACGTACATGTTTAAATAATGTTATCTGTTTGCGAAAAAATCCCCCCAAACCAAAGAAAAGGTTTTCTAATAGCAGAGACGGGTGTATATGGATTAAAATCACAGATTGTACTTCGTTCATCAAATTGCGTTATTTCAGTTTAGTGTGAAAAATTTGTCAGAAACTGTTAAGTGAACAAAATTATTATATCTTACATTACCGTTCACAATTTAATGTACCATAAATGTATTTGGAATATTGCATGAGTTGAAACGATTGTTTTTTCTCACAAAAAATCTAGCGTTTGGTGCAAATTAGAGATACACGAGCTGATACGCCGTAAAATTCATAAGACGTTTTACAGCATGTCTTTAATCCCTTATTTGCTGACAAAAAATCTGAACTGAAAATCTTTGAAACATCGTAAAATTTTGTTTGTTTATACATGTACATGTAAAATGGCGACTTGATTTGCACGTGAATTTTACAATCCGAGGTCGATCGATTAACGTGTTTGTGAGAAAGTCAGCAGCAAGTAAAGCGTCAACATCAGTGGTTACAAAATTAGGTAAATCACAGGATAGTCCAAAATTAAACACATTTGTGTCGTAAATTTTAAGTTTTTTGTTTGTTAAAAGAACACATGAACACTTATAGAAGAAAGTGTGCCATTGATCGGTTGAAGTTCAATAAAATGTAATTTATCTTATATTCATTATCAGTATCTGTTGTGAATTCTTTAGAATAAGCTACAAAAAAATAAATATTCTTCCTCAACTAAAATTAATGCGTTGAAAATGAATGAATTTATCGATGAAGCATACTTGCTGAAATATGAAATGGCAAACCTTTTTAAATTGTGTGTGTTTCTGACAATTGTTTACATCATAAAAAATAAACAAGAAGCGATTATTGTGAGATCTCTTAGCCAATTATCGCAGTGATATATAGTTTATGCAGTCCTGATACAGAGTTTAACGTCACAACTGGCAGTTGGTGCATAAATTATCGATACCGCGTAAGCAGACAGGGTAACGGCTCATTTAAAATAAAACACAATTTCATAAATTATTTAAATATATGTACAAAATGATTAGCAGCTATAATGCTTAAAATATCTGATAAGATTAAAATTAGTTATCATACTGAAATCGACACATAGATAAAACATTGCGTGTAACACTGCATACCTAACTGAGTTATCGTTCGTTATCCGCTAGGGTCCCCGTGAGAAATACTCTTCCGGTCAGGACCGTAGCAATAGACCGTGGCTATTTATAGTCACCGTCTAAAAAGGGAAACAGAAAAGAAAATTCACTTGTACAAATAAAAAAAAAAATTAATAACAAAACGATTGAAAGTTGAGTTAGAGTCTACTAAGGCATTTTCAGGGGAAACTCTATCACATAATCAGATTCAAGAGCATAATGATTTTCTCCGAAATTATAGCGGAAAGCGATTTTAATTTCGACGTTCTTTTTACGGAACAAATCGGGCAGTAAGCAAAAGGAGTTAAATTCGACCGTGATCCGTGAATGGACTAAACACGAAAGGTCTGTGATATTGCGTTTGCAATTTTGACCGAGGCTTGTAATAAAGTCAGAAATGAATTTTAACTAAATTAACTTCTTTGACAAATTGCGATTGTAATTTTCAAGAACGCCTCGTTACGATGTCGACCCGTAAACATTCTGTTTACAGGCCTAACGTGTTACCTATATCATTTATTCCCGCAATTAATGTTATATTTTTTAAAGAAAATGAATGAATAAAACTTCGTATAACAAAATGCAGATACGTTTATTTTTTACGTCTTAATTATGTTTTCATTACGATATCTAAATAGGTGTGTTTCAGAACAAGTCGGTTAGTTTTTGCACATAGAAAAAGTAGTGACCTAGATTATTCATGCGCTACGTTGACCTCTTGACCCATAATGATGTTATGCAGGAATAATAGCGGATTGCAAACAGTGTTATATAAGGGAAAACATTTGCAAGTGCAAATTTAATGTAATAATAACTTTAATTTAATAAAATATAGCCTCACTTTAAAATGTCTATTAACTAATCATTTTGATGAAATGTTTTGAAATTCTCTACATGTGTAACCTGCAGAAATAGAAAACTCTATTTTTGTAAATGATACGTGTAAACGACAGTATCATATCAGGTACTAATGTTCATTATATACTGTATACTTAAAAAGAGATTTTGATAATCAATGATTATCTATTAAAGGTTGGTAGAAAATATGAATGAAACTGTGTAAGGACAAAAAAAAAGCCAAGCTAGCAATTTCAAGACAAGTTTTTAATAATTCTTTAAACATTTCTAAAAACTGTTTGATTATAGCAATCGAAGTGAGCTCTAAGAACCAGTGCGCACTGGATAAAGAACGCGTTAAACCAACAGATTCATCAAGAGTTTTTTTTCTACATCCTATAATGCTCTATAATGTTTTCTCTCGTGGTGCTATGCCAACAATGGGTAATTTTTAACTCGTATTTAGTGCCTCGAGGTTTGAAGACACGTTTTAGGTAGCGCACAAGCTTTGCTTAGACCTAAGAGATTTTTTAACATGCATCCATTCCTTTGTGTTGAGTCGATAATATAGATTTAAACGTGTGACGTCACAGTGATCTCGCGCTACGATAAATTTTAGAGGAGGATCAATCATTTGTAATGCGTGTACTAAAGCTTTTTCAGTATAAACTGCGATACGTGCCTCAGATGATTCTATTTTTTAATTTACATTATTCATTTATTTGATTTTGCTTTTGACAGAGAGCTTGAAATCACGATCTCAGGAACCCATTCTCCAATCAGAGAGCGACCACTGTGCTAACCACTCGGCTATCTAGGCAAGACAAAAACCTTGCCTTTGATGACGAAGGGAACCTATCGCGCTGGTCGCTCACTACACGGTCGGTTGAGATACAGGTGGAATACAGTTAAACGAGTCATTTACCACATTTAATCTCTTAGTACATTAAAGAAAAATAAATATTTATTATTTACTTACTTTGATGAAGATGTATCACACCGAATTAAATTGATATTCATACAGAAAAAATGTGTTTTTCAGTAAAAATCAAGACCATATTCCTACGAATGATGAGTATGTGTATCCTTAGTAACGGTGTTGCCTAGGAACCAAATCTAAGTGTTTTATGAAAAGTTTATGATAAATAAATATGTCTCATATTAAACATTTGAAAAAATAAAAATTGGTGACAATATACATGTATGCTTGCCGAACTTGCCATACCTACCTAGCTTGTCCTTGTTGCACCCGGAGGCACATAGGGCAAGGACTAGGGATTTTCAGTTTTCTATGTTCTTAGCTGTCTTAGCTTACCTTCCATACAAGTGTTCAAATGCTAATAGAGAATAGCTCTTTCATGTTTTTTTGGTTGTCCCCTGTCCGTTTCTTATGAAGTTAAATGATATCTATCAGTGCACTCAAAACAGACTTAGAAGTTCAATGAATAACATATTAGTTAGATTAAGATAATATTATGAATGCAGCGATTTTGAGGATAGACTTCCTATATTTTCCATGCTTAAAATATATCTATCAGTTTCTTGGTAGAAATTTAAATCAGAATTAACTTAATCAAAAGGTCATTAATTATTAGGAGTTCGTGAAAAACAAACCTCTTTTTAAATCAATAATTATAGAACATCAATTTGCTCAGAGATCACTGTTCTAACCTTTTAGCAAAATTAAGGAACTGTCAATATACCAAATAAAAAGTTATGCATTTGTATGATAATCAATTCTTGTACTTAACGAAAAAATATTATGTGCATTTGTTTTTAATACTCTCAGTGTAGGCTACATAAGTTCACTGGCCAAGAAAATTCTTCACTTTTTTAACAAAAAAGACAAATGATTTTTTTTAAATTGTTGTCATTTAATGACAAACAATCGTACCTTTAATGCCCTATTATTTTTGTAGGCATTTATCAAACTATAAATTTTCTGTAACAAGTTCGTAAGTATTACAAAAAAAACCCACAACGACAATACGAACAAAAACAACAGTTCATTCATTATCCCCAACACAAAACAAACAATATTGATTAACAATTAACAATTGTTTATTAATTGATCGATACAATTGCATATATATACTGCAAAAACAAAATTGATACATCATTATTAAACAAGAGGCCAAGGGGCCACATCGCTCACCTGAGCATCAATATCCCTAACTCTGATCAAATTAGCATTACAGTATGAAAATCAAAATATCTTGACAACTAAGTACAGTGAATATTGCTCAAAATTTTGTTAAAACATCTACCGATTTTTATCCACATGTTTTCATGGTAAATACCAAGCCCCTTTTATTGTTGTACCTGTAAGAAGATTTTTTTTCTATTTCTATATACCCCCCCCCCCCCATTGTGGCCCACCTTTCTCTAGGGATTCATGTTTTGATCAAAGTTTAGGGTGCTCAACCCTTGCTTTCACACAAGTTACTGCTTTTTGGATCAAAAACTTTCCCAGAATATTTTTAAAGATATTCTCTATATATTCCTAAAATGTAAAAATTCAACCCACCCACCCCCCATTGTTTCCCCGCCCTACCCCTGGAGACCATGATTTAAACAGACTTGATTTGAGGATGCCTTCACAAAAGTTTGAGGTTTCCTGGCCTAACTTTTTCAAGTAGAAGATTTTTGAAAATTTTCTCTACATATTCCTATGTAGAAATTCATCCCCCATTGTGGCCCCACCCTACCAACAGGACCATGATTTGAACAAAATTGAATCTATGTAATTGTATCGATCAATTAAAAAATATTGAATCTACGCTATCTGAGGATGCAATTTGAGCTTTTCTGACCAAATAGTTTTTTGAGAAGAATAATTTTAAAGCTTTTCTCTATACATGTATATTCTTATGTCAAAATTCACCCCACCCCCCATTATGGCCCCATCCTACCCCCGGGGACCATGATTTGAACAAACCTGAATCTACACTATCTAAAGATGCTTCAACTCAAATTTGAGCTTCTCTCGCCTTATAGTTTTTAAGAAGAAATTTTTTAAGCTTTTCTCTATATATTCCTATGTGAAAATTCACCCCCCCCCCCATTATGGCCCCACCATAGCCCCCGGGACCATAATCTGAACAAACTTTAATCTACACTATCTATATCTGAGGATTTCTCCACTCAATTTGAGCTTTTTCTGTCCAAATAGTATTTGAGAAGAAGATTTTTAAAGATTTTCTCTAAATATTCCTATGTAAAAATGTGAGCCCCCATTGTAGCCCCACCCTTCCCCTTGGGACCATGATTTGTACAAACGTGAATCTACACTATCTGAGGATGCTTCCACTTTAATCTGAGCTTTTCTGGCCAAATAGTTTTTGAGAAGAAAATTTTTAAAGCTTTTCTCTTTATATTCCTATGTTAAAATTTAACCCCCAATTTTTGCCCCACCCTTCTCCCTGGGATCATGATTTGAAGAAACCTAGATCTACACAACCTGAGGATGCCTCCACACAAGTTTAAGCTTTTTTTTGGCCAAATAGTTTTTGAGAAGAAGTTTTTAAAGATTTTCACTATACATTCTTATGTTAAAATACATTCCCCCATAGTGGCCCCACCCTTCCCCTGGGGACCATGATTTAAACGTGAATCTACACTACCTGAGGATGCTTCAGTACAAGTTACAGCTTATCTAGCGTTATAGTTTTTGAGAAGAAGATTTTTGAAAAATACCAACAAATTCTGAATATATATTAATTATCTCCCTTTGAAAAAGGGTGTGGCCCTTCATTTGAACAAAATTGAATCCCCTTCACCTAGTGATGCTTTAGTTTGGTTGAAATCTTCCCAGTGGTTTTTGAGAAGAAGATGACAGTGTGAAAAGTTTACGACAACACCAACGCCAACGCCGACCTAAACCATGCATTTAAGGGTAACAATAAAATGATATCAACACAACAAAGATAATTTTAACTTTTTTGGTGGCCAACATTATTCAACAAAGTTATCCTTCTTACAAAAAATGACCATAAAGGGATAGTGAATGGAAATTGTCAAATAAAATTGGAGCTTTTTTAAGTGTTGCAAGAGGTATAATACTTACATTGTGATACAACACCTAAATAAAAATGAACAAAAAGATTTTCTTTTAGACGTCACCACCGGTAACAAAAACACAAGGCTACTTATTTACATGCACAAAAAGTAAAAAAAACCAAAAAAAAACAGAGATAATAAAAATGATATTTGTTTTTGTTTCAAATATTATGAAAATTACTTTCGTTTAGGTTTCTCAAACACGGAAATATACCCTGCAACTAATAACTAGCCTGAACATGATAAAGACAATAAAACAAAAAAATCATCAGATAACATTGTATTTTTTTTTTTTGGTAAAGAAAAAAAATCTAAAAGCATAAATTAAGATATAAAATACTCATACCATTGCTACATCTTGCAACATTACTTATTGATAAAAACAACACAAAACACAAAACAAAAACTCAAGTACAAAACTTAAATAACATTATATATGTAAAAACACACAGTGAAATTTTAAAATTTGGATAGAGTCTACAGTTGAATCAGCAAAGAAAACTGTTTCGTATGCCAAAGAGAGCAAGCAATGGAATATGCATACATGCATATGTACATGTACATTTTACATATTTTATGCATAAAAAATGTATATGATTTAGTTAATCATGCAATGTAACAACGAAAGACAATAAATAAATGCTTAATTTAAACATATAAGATACGCTTTATGCATGTTTTTATATTTTAAGATACACTAAAACATGCCAAGCTTAAAAAACGGAAGTTTAAAAAAAAATCTCAAAAAGTATATGATGAAAAAATAAACATAACGTAATTTATTTTTGTATAAATACTAATTATTATGACAATCAAATTTATCCTACTTATGTTTAAAGCAGCAATTCACGCCCACTAACAGTCTAGCTCTCCAGACTGCGTTTCATCAAGAATGATCTTGATATTAGAACCTATATCGTGTTTTAATTGTTAAACGTGTTTCAATGTCTCAAAAAGGGGATCAAAATATATTTGTGTAAAATAAAAAAACCCAACACCATCACTACTACACAGTACACTTATCAGTTGTATTTAAGAAATAAGGAATCATTTATTGGTGATGATATTAAATAAAGCCAAAAGGGCTTAATGATTTGATCACGTCGATAAATTCATAGCATTCACATTATGACTCCTCATTACTTATACTTATGTAATGTTCCGCACTTGTGCGATTAAATATTAAATTAGTCATTTATAAAATGTATTGGACAATACGTTGCACAATTAATTCGTAGTGTTATCACAGACACAGAGTTATAAGTAGTCATAAATTTATAATGAATTATCATATAAAGTTTATTTTGCAGAAAAACATGACTACAAATTAATCACCGACCTAATGGCGTCTGGTACCAATATCTTTTTGAGTTCGATACCTGCCACATTTGTGAATGATTATATGTAGTTAAATGTTTTAGGGTCATTTAACTACATGTTGCAATATATCTCTATACTGCATATCAATATCAAAGAGATAAGACAGATAATTTAAAAAAAAAACTAATTTGTTATATTTGTTAACTACACCTGCATTACAAAAACATAATAGTTATGAGATTTGGCACATAGTTGAACAATATTCTTAGGTGGTCAAGTTTACACACAATGACAAGTAGATAATAAGATAATATAAAGATTATTAAAGTCTACTTTAGTCAGAGACATATAAACCACACTCCTACGTGGCGATCATGCATCTGTAAAATAAAAAGACTGACATAACTAAAACTTTTTTTTTATGCAATTAAATTTTTATAATAAAAAATGTATAAATACTGTTCATGCAATTGCAAGTAAAATGATTGTATTCAAATCATAAACATTAAAAAAAATACGGAAATAAGTTATAGATTATCTTAACTCGTCATTTCTTCGGCATACTCAACATCTTATAAATCTTAATCTAAACGTCACAAATGTTTTTTTTAGGTAGTAGAAAAAATGTTATCATACCACACAAGTACGTCATTATTCAGCTTAATGCAAAAAACCATTGCATTTACAGTTGCAGTTGACATCAGCAATTGCTATCATTAAAGGGACTATGACACGATTTGACATGAAATTTTCAAATTTTATTTCTAAGTTATAAGCAAGATGTAGAGTTCATAATTGTTTCATAATTAAAAAAATATTAACTTCTATTTTCATTGGGCACTTCCGTTTGTCCGTTTCCTTTCCCGGCAAAATAAACCTGGTCTCTAGGAAAAACGGTAAAGACTTAACCAACCAAACTTTGTGGGATGACAAATTATATCTGTAAATATGTTAAACATGTTTTGCTTGAATCGGCGTTACTTCCAGTCGTCACTGGAAGTACTCCAAAAATTGATTTCTTTTTTTCATTTTCGTTGTTTGACATAAAAGTAAATTTTTAAAGTTTTCTTTAAATTAAATATTATATCCATTGTATTTTCTACTTGAAATAAGCCTTTGAAATACACTTATATGAGAACAAAAGACTTTTTTGTTTTTATAACAGCAAGAGTCTGGTTTCCAATATTTTCTAGTCATTTCTATCTATCGAGGCAAGAAATAAACTGTACCATAATTCGCATTTTTTTTGTCTTTTTATCTCTAGATCTAGAAAAAAAACCTGTTTATTTAGCAAAAAATGGACGGTAACCCTTCCTAATTTTTAAAATAGTAGGAAAAGTATATGATATATCTGTTTCAAAATATTGCATTCCCTGGAGTATTTTTTCTCAAATTTTGAAACATGTTATTTACTGTCTCTTATAGACCTTAAAAAAGACGTAAATTTATGATGCGGCGATGTCACGTAAACATCATGAAACCCTGTATTAACATTCTTATTTTTGTAATTATTCAACGAATTTCGGTCAAATTTTCAATTCGAATAAACATTTTGATTTGGCAATTTTTTATGTTATTTATATATTACAAGCGCGATGTATAGAGTGACATTACTTTTGGATTAACCCTTGTTTATTTCATTTCATTGTTTCTTTAGTCCGAAATATCTGACGTTTTCGTGGCTTTTTAACGATTTGATACAATTCTTCATGCCAGAAAAACATCAGGACCGGCTCCATTACGAAAACTGGAAATTTGCCGCCTCAAACTGGAGAAAAAATAGGTCTACAACATTATCGTTTATCACTGTGATTATCAAAATGTGAAGTAAGATTATTTTTCGAGCTGTATTAGTGAGTTTAAAATCACATTTATTTAAAATCGAGCCGAGAATGCCGCTTCAAGTAAGAGGAGGTGAATTTCCAATTCTCGTAATGACGTCGGTTCTGACGTTTTCCTGGAATGTAAAATATCAAATAGTTCAAAAACCTTGTACACGTCAGAATTTTCGGACTATACGGAGGTATTCAATACCAGCTTAATGAATTTTACCTTCATGAATCATATATGTTTCACAGCCATGATCAGAGTGTCCCTTATCTGAAAAACAAAACGAGGTATCATGTGATGACTAGAGTAATTTCTTTTGGAACACAATAAATTGCTGCAAAATTGCCCATGGAAAAAAAGTTTATTTCATGTCCAAATAACAAAATGTTGTTATGCAGACTGTGAATATTATGCATTATTCAAAATCTAAAATTGGAATATATATATATATATATATATATATATATATATATATATATATATATATATATATATATATATATATATATATATATAAACACTAAAAATAACCAACGACACGAACAATAAAGTAAAATATTGTCAAATTTTCGGGACAACCCGTCCCTTTATCAGGACAACAAAATAAAAACTACATAAGAAAGAAGAAAAACATCTACAAAACTAGCACTAAACTAAACTAAATAATATATAAAAACTAGATAATGTTTAAACACCGGATCAAAACGTGGCAGCTACATCTTTATATTGAAGAATTCGAGCCTGAGAAAGAAAAATCCCGTCCGACGCAGCGGATATATATATATATATAATTGTATTGTATAGTATTATTCTAATTTTACTTACCTTTTTTGTACTTTAAATAGCTTTCAATGCTTGTTCTGCTTGTTATGCTTTTGATGAAATCAGAAACCATGCCTAAAGGAAAAAGTTATCTTGCTATTGATTGCTGATTGTAAATTATTTCAGTTTAAACTTAAATTGTTTTCCATTTTTTCCTTTTATTGTCTAGAATATAATCCAGTAAACCTTTACATTATTGGTACATGACTAGGTAATGATTGATTAGTGAGAGTGTAAACGATTTTTCTTAAAAATCGTCATGTTACTAAAATTTATTGATGTTAGATCTGAGCGATAGGTTTTATATTCTAAAAGAAGTAATGGCTCATTATTGGTTTAAGTGAGATCATGGCAATATATGAATTTTCTCAGTTTAATCTTTACCAAACTTGACAGGATGATGCATTCGACAAATTGGGTTCTGCATATGAACTATAGTTGTGGATGTTGGGAGAATGATTGGTTTTTAAATAGTTATTTGGCCCAATTTTTACCGCACTAGACAAGTCAATACTATAATCATCAAGAACGCTCTTGGTGCGTATGATTAAGCTTAACTGGGTGAACACCAGTGGATACCAAGTGCATTTAAATAGTGTTGTGTAGGGAAATTAAATCTAAATATGGCGGACAATGATGATGTTTAAAACAATCTGATGTTCAGCGACTATCCTTTGATTTTTCTCACAATGAAAGAAAATAAACACTTTTTAAATGTATTGACTAATATACAAACATCATGCGCGCCCTCTTAAAATTTTGATGTATATCAATTTTACTATCGCCTCTCTTTTATTGGTTCAGTTTAAATTCATTCAGAATTTAATCAAAGGCAAAGGTGTCACTCCTGTTTCTTAAATGACGAAGAGTTTAGCCTTTTGTTTTATTACTGTAGATTCCTTATTTTACGCGAGTACTTAATTCCGCAAATCAATTGTTTTCCATCAGCTCGCAAGAATTTTCAAATATTGATGGGGTTGAGGGCATTGATTATATTAGCCCCCGAGGGACGAAATATTTTACTCCCAAGGGGATAAATATAATCAATGTCGCTCGAAAACATAGTCAATATTTTCTTTGTTATATAAAGAAACAAACCAAAATCTAAGGAAGTTATTGAAAACAGATCGCCGTAATTTTCTCAGCTGAACAAAGAATTTACGAATTCAATTTTGTGCAAAGTTCATTTCCACAATATATTTATCATCAAACGGTCACTGGCGATTTTTCGTCGCCCGTAAAAAATGACATACAGATGTTCTACCTGATTTTACTTTACAGTAATTCGCAAATCCTTATATCCGTTATGATAGCGAACGGTAGCATTGCGAGTTCGTAGTTTACTTTACCTTGACTAACTGTCTATTATGACGTCACCTTGGATTCGCGAAGAGTTATTTACTTCACCGTTTACGAATCAACAAAGCAGAAGCGACTATTTTAAAAAGAAGGGATATTCTCTAGATATTATTCTTAGTTTGTTGATATTTAAAAAATATTGACCGGTCAACATTATATAATATAACAATATATGAATATAACAATATAAAATAGCGAATGCCGAATTTGTTTCATAGTTTCCTGTAGCTTACATCTTTTCGAAATTTAAAAGAGATTTCAAAATTCGCGAGATGTGCTTCCCGCCATTTAACGCATACATCAATTCTTTGTGTTTAGGTAGAAATCTACAGTATGATTCTGTATTTTTCTTTGATTAAACGCATTTGTAGAGGCAATATTTTTTTTTTCTAAACTTCATCTATTCTCGTTTTAAGGCGAAATCTTGTATCTAACAATAAGACAACTTTAACACCTCTTTATACGTTTCGCCCAAAAAGGAACAGCATATAAAGAAAAATCTCATTCCATCAGAAAAATAGCACATTGCATAATGCTATAGAAAATGCACATCATTACTTATACACATGAACTACTCATTCAAGAGGACTATAGGGCCACATCGCTCACCTGAGCCACAATGGCTTTATATGGGTATTCAAAAGATATTATGCCTAATGGCCCATCTGTAGAATAACAAAAAACAAATATTGTAAAGTATTCGAATTTTACAGTTATGTTTGCATACACCTAATCTTTGACATTGTTTCTTTATGGAATACCATTCTTACCGAAATAGGAAATCCTACGCAAGATATAAAACTTCCAATTCCTATAATTTCGTTCTGCCTCCCCCCTTTTCCCAACTTTATAAAGCAATCAAAATATATGAGAGCGTAAAGGTACATTTTTTCCTAAACTACCTACTAGTTTAAAAAAAAATGTAATATAATAGTTATTGTATTTTCTTAAATCAAATTTCCTATAGATGTGAAGAAGAAAATTGTACCTCAATACGCTCGATTCCTTTAATTTAAATTATTTTCGTTCTGCCCCCCCCCCCCTCCACCCCTATAAAGCGATCTAAATATATGAGACATCTGCTTTTCCTCACCTACTTACTAGTTATTGTATGTTTTAAATATATTATAATATTTGGTGTATTTTACTTTAAATTTTTTTATAGATGTGTAGAATAAAATTGTACCTCAATACGCTCATTACTACGAAAGCCGAATAGGATCATTCGAGATACGAGATTCAAAATACGAGATTCGAAATACGAGATTCGAGATTCGAAATTCGAGATTCAATATCTAATTAACCAATCAAATCAAGGATCATTAATCCAAGCTCTATAATACACAAATAAATGCTATGTTCACTTCTCCCTAGCTAACTAAATAATTGTTTGTATTTATTTTTACACAGAATATTCAAGTAGACTAGTAATAATGCAGTGTGTTTCGCAGATCTAAGTGATTTTGTTTGCCTTGGTGCATTTCCACCTGATGCGTTCGAACCCTGGGTTATTTCACCACCAATGTTTAAACCCCTTTTTGTGTAAAAATGCGGTTATGGTAGAGAGCTTTATAAGCGGAGCCAATTTTTTTCGGTAGGGGGGTCCTAGGCTAATTTTCAATAATTTTACTATGTAAATTAAATAAGCTTCAATTTTCCCGAGAAAAGTCCAGACCCCCTGACCCCCTCCTATAAAGACCCCCTCCGCGCATGAAGATTATAGTAACTAAAATATGTTTTAATCTAAATCTAAATAATCAGTCCAGGTTTCACCGATAAATATAAGCATTACTTATCTTTTTTTATGTATACAGGCATACACTAGTACTATGATTATAAATTAATCATTGAAATATTATCATATCATACGGAATTATTAATTAATACAATTTTCCCCCTTTTCTTGAGTAAACAACTTGATTTGATTTGAACATATTTTTATTGTACAAAAATACAATTGGGATTGAACACAAGTTCCATAACTTAGACCGCCCTCTCCCAATACAAAGATATAATACAATATATGTGTACACAACATAAATAAAGGTCAGTGGATAGAATGGACGTATACATATATGCAATTGACATGTATATAATAAACAACGGTGTACTAGTAGATATAAGATCAGTTAAATCTTTCAGTATTTTTGATAAAATTATAAACTAATGTAAATAAATGATTGTTTTCATTGTCACTTATTGAACTGTCACCCCAAAGTAAAACATGAGTATTGACAATGTTAAGATTTACAATTTGAAAAACGTCATTAAATAGAACATTTCTAGCATCTTTATATTTATTACATGTGAAAAAATAATGGTACGTATCTTCTATCTTACCACACGAACAGAGTGGACTGTTGATAATATTACATCGAAATAAATCATTATTAAGTGCACAATTGTGACGAAGTTTAGTATGAATGATATTCAAAAATCTATCCCCATATGTAAAATCAAAGGCCGCAACGGCCACAAAGGCGTCGAGCTGACATTTTCTTTTATAATATAGAATGATATCAAAAATTTGAATTTCTGTGCTAATAGTCAGATAATATTAGAATAAAAAAAAAGAAATAAATTACGTTTTGTGCTGTTTCAACAATAATCAGTATATTTCGTTATAAAAAAGGTAGTGATGTATTTCGTTTATAATACAATAACTCATCATGTTTACAAAAATCGAAGAAATTTCAAAGTTCAAAAAAAAATTATTTTCTTTCTGCTTTAAAAAGTCTTTGCACAATTTTCTCAGGCTCATAATTTGATTAATTAACAGTGTGTCCCTAATTATAATAATAAAACATACTTTTATTTATTTCAATTCCCGTTTGAAACAAGATTACCTATGCTGTGGTTGTTTACAAACAAATCCACAACACGTGCTATCTAAAATGCTGGACCAAACCAACTGCATTATCGTGTTTATTAATTGCAACAAAATCTATAGATAACTTTTTCGCTTACAATTATTTTGGATACCATGCCCGATAACAAATTAATTTACCTATCAAATTTTATTTCTATCGGGCACGGTCTCCAATCAAAATGTAAGCGATAAACTTAAATAATATTTTAGTGAATGTTTACATTGCACATTATTGTATTCATCCGCCATTTCTTAATCAAGCAAATTATACTAATGCAATGAGTTGTCAATAACCAGGGAGGCAAATTTGGTTTTTTGTACACTATTTAGTTGAATATAAGGAATACAAATCTTGTAATACGTTTAATACTTCATGGAACTTATTTTTTTATGCGCATTAAAAAGTCGGTGCAGAGCATGAATTTTTGGACGATTGCCAATCCAGACGATCGCTAGAAGGCTGCCGAGCATTAGCCCGACGCCTTAAAAATTAGGTCTAGTTCTACATGTAAGTACATTTTCATTTTTGACAGAAACATGTATTTTTTCCTTAAAAATGCGAACAGAGGTCGCTTCCACGGACATCCGTTGAAAGCGCATTCCATTCATCAACAACACTTTTACAGTAGGAACAAACGAAGATTTATACAATTCCAAACAACATTTTGGTATAAAGTAATTATGTGCATTTCTGGTAGAATAGTTAGATACATTACCACGCTTATTTGGAAAAATATCCATTACCTAACTGGATAAAAGGTTTCTGTCAATTTTATACATTTTTAGTCTGGATATTATCCTTCTACTATAAAGCGTTTCCCACCCTGTTTCAAAGTAAAGAGATTCGCGAGATGCAAAAATAGGTAAACCTGTAACAATTCTTGCTGCAATCAATTGTATTTTTTCTAATTTGTCAGAACCATTAATAGAACATCCGCCCCATACGTCAGATGCATATTCTAACTGAGGCCTTATCAAAGAAGTATATAATAGTATCAGTGATTTTCTATTGAGTTTAAATTTAAGTTTTTTCATTAATCCCAATTTCTTTTGAGCATTTGCTATAATAGAATTTAAATAAGATGACCAGTAAACAACTTATCATGAGTCTTACTTTTG
The DNA here is from genome assembly GCF_025612915.1 of Magallana angulata. Taxonomy (NCBI): domain Eukaryota; kingdom Metazoa; phylum Mollusca; class Bivalvia; order Ostreida; family Ostreidae; genus Magallana; species Magallana angulata. The sequence continues at coordinate 53,157 of NW_026441706.1, forward strand.
GCATTGTTTTCAATATGGAAGGATACATATTCTGTACAATTAAATGTAGGGATAATAGGTGCCAATTTGTTCACATTGCCGATTTCTTGTGCAGAGAACAGTAAAATTATAAACATTTGATTGTGCATGAATTTTTCAAAATCTATTGTTGTAGTTTGTTATAATTCATTCATTGATATATCAACAAGAAAGAATAGAAGGTATAGACAGGCATATGTATCACACCCAAGTTGAGTTTCTCTGTAGTTTCTTACCCCCCCCCCCCCCCCCCTACGCACCAAAATTGACAATAATTGCATATAAATCATACAAAAGTTTACTTTGTATGTAAGTAACTCTCTAAAGATGTAGATAAGCACTGAAAAGATGTGTGTACTTTTAAATATACTACTACATTACACTTAGCCAGATAAAATGTAAATAGGGTAAAGCTATGTGTACTTTTAAATATACTACTACATTTCACTTAGCCAGATAAAATGTAAATAGGGTAAAGCTACAAGGGGCGAGAAGTGCAAATTTACCAATTTGTCGCCATACACACAGAACACCAAATAAAGAAACTGTGTGTGGTGTGGGGAATGCATGGAAGATGGCGGCAAATTATCTCAAATAACCAGTGCGGAAACCAACAAATAGGCTGTTATTTGTTACCTATCCTGCAAATACATTGATAACAAATCTTATCCTCACATAACATAGCCGATTAAGATGTTTACATAAAGTCAACGTACATGTAATTATAATGTACATGGAGGCGGACGTATCAGGCGGGGATCCAGAAAAATTGTTTCCAAAAATGATCGGTTGAATTGCATTAAATGCTTTGAAAACTGTTTTAAACTATCGCGCGGGTCAAAATCTATGTACAGTATAATTGGAAACTTTCATTTTATATCAATATGTAGTATTACCTATTATAACAAATGAGAGTATAGCCCAACTACCACACACAATACATGTCTTTTACCTGCACCACCCGCTCTCCATAAAAAAAAATACTAATGCATCGTTATGCAGCTACACAGAAAGTTTGAAATTAATTTGCCGAGCCAAATTAAAAAAAAGCCTGGAAACGAAGAGAGAACGAAGTGGGGACAGAATGACTGACATATTAAATTAAGCCCCCCCCCCCCCCCCCCGAAATTTATATACTGAAAACAGATTATTGAGTACAAAATCCGCACACAATTTAAAGAAAAGTTCATGTCAAGGAAATGCTAGGTGATGAGAGAGAGAGAGAGAGAGAGAGAGAGAGAGAGAGAGAGAGAGAGGAGAGGGAGAGAGTCGATGTAAATCACACGTGCGCTAACACCGTTCAAATAAAGCTTGCTAGTTGGTCTGCCCTACCCTAGCTACCTCCTCTCTTTTCTCCTTTGAGAGGCTTAATTGTCTATATATGCTTGTATCAAATCAAATCAATTTCAAATTCTTAATCAAAATTGAATATGACACTACACCTCTCTCTCTCTCTCTCTCTCTCTCTCTCTCTCTCTCTCTCTCTCTCTCTCTTTCTCTCTCTCTCATATCGACAGTGACATTGATACCCTACAATACACTATTCCTATCTGGATTGTTGTCGTTGAGGTTGTAAATCATTATATTTTCTATGGTTTAAAACTTTATCATAACCTATATTTTGACATGTCGATTATTTCATTGAATTTCGTTTCATAGCTAAAACCACACTCAGTTTTAATTATTTAGATTAAACAGATCTTTTTTTTCGCGAGCCGATTTTTACACAGTTGGGGCGAATACACTACGGGTTAAAATAGTTCGGAGGGAAAATACATACAGGACAAACAAAATCACAAAGATTCGCAAAACCAACAGTGTTATCACTAATTTAATTGTTTATATTGTGTGGGGTTAATTGATCAATGTTAATTTCAACCATTTTATAACCATTACATAAGAGCTATTAAGACATTTATTTGTAGGAAAGAGCATGTACGAATGATCTTTATTTAGAACAGTTTGATGTTGCTAGGATACAGGTTTCAGATTCATGATTTGATTGGTTAATATAGATATTGAATCTCGAATTTCGAATTTCGAATCTCGTATTTCGAATCTCGTATTTTGAATCTCGATTCTCGAATGATCCTTCTCGGTTTTCGTACATTTCCTCAAATTAAGAACATTCAAAAATTTAATTGGTCTTCCCCAATTATAAACGACTGTTGGCATGAACTCATGTGACTTTTATATCTTTACTCACTTGATTGATGAATACACTCGAATGATAAATGTTGTCACGTGATCTGTTAAAGGGCGATTATAATTAATGCATTGACAGGCATATGACTCTATTTATCTAAGGCTCACCCATTATTTTCATCTTTATTAAAAAAACAACAAATACCTACAAACCATGTTGATTTTCTGTTGTACTATTTTCTGATGAATAACTATAATGCCTTTATCCCCGTAACAGAAATGTGTCAGAACTGTTTAAACGGTGTTGTTTTTACTTACTCGTGTATGAAAAGCTATCAAATTAATGTAGATTTCATATAATTCGTCGTATTAAGAGAGAGCCCGAGAAAGTAGATACAACATAATTATCGTTCTTAAATTTTTGAACAAGTATTTAACATTTACATGTAGCGAGACAATTCAAATTATCAACCAAATTTCAGCGTCAATCGTAGAATTATAAGCAAAATACAGAGCTCACAATTCTGCTAAGTTTGATGCATACTTTGTTAACATGAGTTTATTGTTTATTACAGCTTAATATCTTTAACTTGGTATTTCCTATTCAGCATTTAAAATGTAAACAATAAAAAATACTGGCCTCAGTTCTGTGTACAAACATAGAATTGTGAGCAAAGCTCCGTATCTTGCTTATAACTAGAAGTATAACACTCAAATGTGGTTAGTAAATAGAAATTGTAAGAATTAAATCAAAATAAACATGCACTAAACATATAAAGAGCTGTTGTTTTTTTCTTCAGCATGAATTATACATGTACCTACATATTTCCCTCAGGAATATTAAACTTTGTTTAAGCTGAATAAACTCGAAAAAATGCTTAGCATCTCCACAAAACACATTGCAATAATCAACCATTACGCAAAAAGATGGTACCCAATTACCAATAAAATAGATAGCATTTTAGTATGTTGTTAATACATCAGAATTTGCTTATTTCGCGCAGGGTAACAGTCAACTGACTGAATTCCCGAAGTCTTTGTTTAATTTGATACGTAAAAATAACAAAATGCAGGCGATAGTCCCCCAGGTTTCATAGCATAGATAATTAAAACGATACAAAAATCAAAACAAGCTAACGTCAAATATTAAAAACGGTCAAAGCATTGAAATATTTAACCTCAATTTACTTCACAAAATTGGCACCAATGTATCTTGCATGTTTTAAAGCTTCCCTTCGAACGCGAACTGTTACACAACAAACAAATTCATCTTTGTCAGATCTACCCGTTTATCATCCGTCCAACATGGCTGCTTTAAATAAAGAACCTCATTTTTTTAAAATATGGAATACCTAACCTGGAGCTATAAACTGATTGAACGACGCTTTTCCTTTATCATTATTTTCGTAATAACTTAGATTTATACAAAATTAGCACTTAGTTTTTGCAATTTATATTTAAATTTCCATAGGGTTGATTTATGCTAAATTACCTTGAATTTGAGTAAATAGTTCTTCAGAAGAAGATTTTAAAAATGCAGCCCTTCTTGTTATACTTTTGAGGTTTTCGCCGCTTTGAATGCAAACAGGCCTTTCATTTCTGCCATTTATCTTTGCCTTTCCATAAGAATGATTTGTGCATCATTTGGTTGAAATTGATCTAGCGGTTATAGAGAAGTTCAAAATGTTAACTGTTTACGGACGGACAGACGGACGGACAAAACAGTCGGACAGACGGTCGACGGACAAAATGTGATCAGAAAAGCTCACTTGAGCTAGCAACTCAGTTGAGCTAAAAACCGTATGACATAATGATAAATGTAAATCATTTAATGAAAAAGCACATTACATCAATACAATACAAGTCACATAATGATACTAATGTACCTGCATATCATACAATGATAAGTGATCATTAAAAAAATGCATATACCATAATGATAAATGGACACGACATAATAGTAAATGAACTTCACACAATGAGAGAAGCATATTACATAATTTCAGTAGCACAACACATAATGATGAAATCACAATCACACAATTAAAGTAAAAAAAGAAATGAATTGATTTATTAGCTGTGCTCTATTATTTCAAACTAGTAACCTACCTGGGTTTTTCTTGTTATCTCTCTGAGTTTCATTCAGTGGTTCTGAAAGAATATAAGACAAACTATTTGTGCGAGATTCGATTTAACTTTAAGACTTTTGTAGAATATGAAAAACATTTTTTTATCGCTCATCAAATCTCGGTGTTTTGATTTAACACAAACTGTTTTGTGAGATAGCTTTGTTATTGTAGTGTATTGGATTTGTACCGATTGTTTCAAGCAGATTCAGTTTTATGCTAATTTCTCACCATTTTCTGTTTGTATTATTTTCATCAAATTTTGACGATGACAATATGATGCATCTCATTTTTTAATTCTAAATCTAACCGGTTGCAGATACTGTATGAGATTAAAGTGATGTCAGTCATACACAAACATGTAAATCTAACTTATTATGTGCACAATAACGCTCCATCATGCAGTGATTCGACGGCCCATCTTAGGACATGAATAATATTGATTTAGCAATAGTTTTAAATCTGGGTCATATGTTTTAAATGTTGGAGGAAATAAAAGTTTAATATATGATCAATAATATATATATATATATATATATATATATATATATATATATATATATATATATATATATATATATATATATATATGGAATCTTTATTGTAATAATAAAAATTTTCATGCAGAAGTTTTATAAAATGTATTTTAAAGCACAACCATACCAATTTCAAAGTATAAAATTACCCTTTCGTTAAAAAGTTGATCCATTGATCGAAAAAGTTAGATTTCTATTCACATAAATACAGGGGTAATTTGTGTCTCTCCATAAAAAAAAAATAATGCATCGTTATGCAGCTACACAGAAAGTTTGAAATTAATTTGCCGAGCCAAATTAAAAAAAGCCTGGAAACGAAGAGAGAACGAAGTGGGGACAGAATGACTGACATATTAAATTAGGACTATATAGCCCCCCCCCCCCCCGAAATTTATATACTGAAAACAGATTATTGAGTACAAAATCCGCACACAATTTAAAGAAAAGTTCATGTCAAGGAAATGCTAGGTGATGAGAGAGAGAGAGAGAGAGAGAGAGAGAGAGAGAAAGGAGAGAAAGGAGAGGGAGAGAGTCGATGTAAATCACACGTGCGCTAACACCGTTCAAATTAAAGCTTGCTAGTTGGTCTGCCCTACCCTAGCTACCTCCTCTCTTTTCTCCTTTGAGAGGCTTAATTGTCTATATATGCTTGTATCAAACCAAATCAATTTCAAATTCTAAATCAAAATTGAATATGACACTACAACTCTCTCTCTCTCTCTCTCTCTCTCTCTCTCTCTCTCTTTCTCTCTCTCTCCCTCTCTTTCTCTCTCTCTCATATCGACAGTGACATTGATACCCTACAATACACTATTCCTATCTGGATTGTTGTCGTTGAGGTTGTAAATCATTATATTTTCTATGGTTTAAAACTTTATCATAACCTATATTTTGACATGTCGATTATTTCATTGAATTTCGTTTCATAGCTAAAACCACACTCAGTTTTAATTATTTAGATTAAACAGATCTTTTTTTTCGCGAGCCGATTTTTACACAGTTGGGGCGAATACACTACGGGTTAAAATAGTTCGGAGGGAAAATACATACAGGACAAACAAAATCACAAAGATTCGCAAAACCAACAGTGTTATCACTAATTTAATTGTTTATATTGTGTGGGGTTAATTGATCAATGTTAATTTCAACCATTTTATAACCATTACATAAGAGCTATTAAGACATTTATTTGTAGGAAAGAGCATGTACGAATGATCTTTATTTAGAACAGTTTGATGTTGCTAGGATACAGGTTTCAGATTCATGATTTGATTGGTTAATATAGATATTGAATCTCGAATTTCGAATTTCGAATCTCGTATTTCGAATCTCGTATTTTGAATCTCGATTCTCGAATGATCCTTCTCGGTTTTCGTACATTTCCTCAAATTAAGAACATTCAAAAATTTAATTGGTCTTCCCCATTTATAAACGACTGTTGGCTTGAACTCATGTGACTTTTATATCTTTACTCACTTGATTGATGAATACACTCGAATGATAAATGTTGTCACGTGATCTGTTAAAGGGCGATTATAATTAATGCATTGACAAGCATATTACTCTATTTATCTAAGGCTCACCAATTATTTTCATCTTTATTAAAAAAACAACAAATACCTACAAACCATGTTGATTTTCCGTTGTACTATTTTCTGATGAATAACTATAATGCCTTTATCCCCGTAACAGAAATGTGTCAGAACTATTTTAACGGTGTTGTTTTTACTTACTCGTGTATGAAAAGCTACCAAAGTTAATGTAGATTTCATATAATTCGTCGTATTAAGAGAGAGCCCGAGAAAGTAGATACAACATAATTATCGTTCTTAAATTTTTGAACAAGTATTTAACATTTACATGTAGCGAGACAATTCAAATTATCAACCAAATTTCAGCGTCAATCGTAGAATTATAAGCAAAATACAGAGCTCACAATTCTGCTAAGTTTGATGCATACTTTGTTAACATGAGTTTATTGTTTATTACAGCTTAATATCTTTAACTTGGTATTTCCTATTCAGCATTTAAAATGTAAACAATAAAAAATACTGGCCTCAGTTCTGTGTACAAACATAGAATTGTGAGCAAAGCTCCGTATCTTGCTTATAACTAGAAGCATAACACTCAAATGTGGTTAGTAAATAGAAATTGTAAGAATTAAATCAAAATAAACATGCACTAAAAATATAAAGAGCTGTTTTTTTTTCTTCATGCATGAATTATACATGTACCTACATATTTCCCTCAGGAATATTAAACTTTGTTTAAGCTGAATAAACTCGAAAAAATGCTTAGCATCTCCACAAAACACATTGCAATAATCAACCATTACGCAAAAAGATGGTACCCAATTACCAATAAAATAGATAGCATTTTAGTATGTTGTTAATACATCAGAATTTGCTTATTTCGCGCAGGGTAACAGTCAACTGACTGAATTCCAGAAGTCTTTGTTTAATTTGATACGTAAAAATAACAAAATGCAGGCGATAGTCCCCCAGGTTTCATAGCATAGATAATTAAAACGATACAAAAATCAAAACAAGCTAACGTCAAATATTAAAAACGGTCAAAGCATTGAAATATTTAACCTCAATTTACTTCACAAAATTGGCACCAATGTATCTTGCATGTTTTAAAGCTTCCCTTCGAACGCGAACTGTTACACAACAAACAAATTCATCTTTGTCAGATCTACCCGTTTATCATCCGTCCAACATGGCTGCTTTAAATAAAGAACCTCATTTTTTTAAATATGGAATACCTAACCTGGAGCTATAAACTGATTGAACGACGCTTTTCCTTTATCATTATTTTCGTAATAACTTAGATTTATACAAAATTAGCACTTAGTTCTTGCAATTTATATTTAAATTTCCATAGGGTTGATTTATGCTAAATTACCTTGAATTTGAGTAAATAGTTCTTCAGAAGAAGATTTTAAAAATGCAGCCCTTCTTGTTATACTTTTGAGGTTTTCGCCGCTTTGAATGCAAACAGGCCTTTCATTTCTGCCATTTATCTTTGCCATTCCATAAGAATGATTTGTGCATCATTTGGTTGAAATTGATCTAGCGGTTATAGAGAAGTTCAAAATGTTAACTGTTTACGGGCGGACAGACGGACGGACAAAACAGTCGGACAGACGGTCGACGGACAAAATGTGATCAGAAAAGCTCACTTGAGCTAGCAACTCAGTTGAGCTAAAAACCGTATGACATAATGATAAATGTAAATCATTTAATGAAAAAGCACATTACATCAATACAATCCAAGTCACATAATGATACTAATGTACCTGCATATCATACAATGATAAGTGATCATTAAAAAAATGCATATACCATAATGATAAATGGACACGACATAATAGTAAATGAACTTCACACAATGAGAGAAGCATATTACATAATTTCAGTAGCACAACACATAATGATGAAATCACAATCACACAATTAAAGTAAAAAAAGAAATGAATTGATTTATTAGCTGTGCTCTATTATTTCAAACTAGTAACCTACCTGGGTTTTTCTTGTTATCTCTCTGAGTTTTATTCAGTGGTTCTGAAAGAATATAAGACAAACTATTTGTGCGAGATTCGATTTAACTTTAAGACTTTTGTAGAATATGAAAAAGATTTTTTTATCGCTCATCAAATCTCGGTGTTTTGATTTAACACAAACTGTTTTGTGAGATAGCTTTGTTATTGTAGTGTATTGGATTTGTACCGATTGTTTCAAGCAGATTCAGTTTTATGCTAATTTCTCACCATTTTCTGTTTGTATTATTTTCATCAAATTTTGACGATGACAATATGATGCATCTCATTTTTTAATTCTAAATCTAACCGGTTGCAGATACTGTATGAGATTAAAGTGATGTCAGTCATACACAAACATGTAAATCTAACTTATTATGTGCACAATAACGCTCCATCATGCAGTGATTCGACGGCCCATCTTAGGACATGAATAATATTGATTTAGCAATAGTTTTAAATCTGGGTCATATGTTTTAAATGTTGGAGGAAATAAAAGTTTAATATATGATCAATAATATATATATATATGGAATCTTTATTGTAATAATAAAAATTTTTCATGCAGAAGTTTTATAAAATGTATTTTAAAGCACAATCATACCAATTTCAAAGTATAAAATTACCCTTTCGTTAAAAAATTGATCCATTGATCGAAAAAGTTAGATTTCTATTCACATAAATAAAGGGATAATGTGTGTCTTTTTGTTTATTTCGTTTAGCGGTACGTAAGAAAGTAGAAAATGTGCAAATTTTGTATACAGACGATCGGAAAGACAAACGAATAACAGAAACAGGAGGAAAAGCTCACTAGAATCATAAATTTGTGTAACGTCAGAGCAAATTAAAAGTACAAGACGAGTAAAATATTTTAAGTTGTCAAACAGAATTTTAGCGATCTTCAGAATATCATAAAAGAACACAATCAGTATTGTTTTTAAAATCACACAAATTTATCGGATTTTCTATCTTCATTCCAACTACTCTATTTAGGTACAATCAATTTGATAATAGCTAAATTTTCCGTCAATATAAATTTTATCACTACAAAGAAAACGTTATTTGTTTTTGGTAAACAATTTCGAGTTATCGAACATAGCTGTTGAAATGAAAAATTAGTTTTTTAAAGATTTAATTCTACATAGACAAGTGCGGCGCTGGTTAACAGATGTGCATTATGAGCAAAATCCAGCAGTTTTATTTCCCATTATGATTTAAAAAATCACAGAAACTTGAATAGTTGTAAGACAGAGTTTTATACATAATTATACAACTTTTCCTCGATACAAAAAAAAATGTGCGACCCTCGTATGCCTAAATCTAATAAGATCAGCAAAACTGCCGGTATGGGCGAGTTTTCTTCAAGTTGTTAATATTGTAAAAGTAAGACATTTGTTCTGAGAGAGACATGGTCTTTGGTTTATTAAACTCTGAATTTTCTTACGTCTATTAACAGAAACAGCACTAACTTATTCACTGCATTGTAATTAAAATGAAATAATCTAATCGTACCTCTTGTCCATTTCTTGTGTACCTTCTGAAAAAGCAAAAAACACGCAAAGACAAGAGTAAGCACGCCCACAACGATAATAGCAACGATGATCCATGTTGGAGTAATTGTGTCACGATAACCTGTGTCCTTTTCGAGCACTTGATGTGGGCAAGACGGGTCCAAGGCATAGCAGTGGTGCTCTGTGTTGATGTTTTGACAAGCAGGATCTAACAATAGGTAGAGCATTGATGAGTCATATACTAGTAACAAGCTTAATTCGAAGAAAAGATAGATGTAAATGGGATGTAAATAAATTGTTTTTAATACTTACGTTTGTAAAATTCATAACTCCAATGAAGCTCTTGTGGGCACCCAGACGAAAAGTTGAGACAGTTGAATTCTTTTAATGATTGTCCATCAGTTTCGACACAATGGTCTAAATATAAAAAAGTATTTAGTTTGTAAAACATTATTTTGTACTGAACAGGGTTAATCTTATTTTTTTCGTTGATACAATTCCAGTAATTATTCAAAAGAAAGAAATCAATATAAACTGTATACAAAGAGGATCTCATTTTATACAATACTCTTACTTTTATTCGCATGTGAGAAATTTTCGCGAGGTTAGCGAGAGCCTTGTCGCCGCGAATAAAAATTGGTTTACAGTAAGTGGAAATAGGTGCAGACTTTAAAAAAAGTAAACATTTTATTTGGACTTTTAAAAATACCAAATATTTCCAGGAATGCATGATGTGTTATTTTTATTTGCCCGTGTGAAACATGCATTATATCAGAAAAGTTTTTTAATCTTTTTTTTTTCAATGATGGTGATTTGTGCAGCATAAATAGTATCCAAAACACCAACTCGATCCTAAAAAAATGTTCCGGACTTCAATATCAAAAACGGAAAAAAGAAAACTATACATAATAAATGAATATTATACAAATGTAGACTGGGTTAAGGGCAACATTGATTATATTAACCTCTGAGGGACGAAATATCGGCCGACGCGAAGCGGAGGGCAAATAGTCGTCCAAAGGGGGCTTATTGAATCAATGTTGCCCGAAAACTCAGTCAACATTTGTTTTGTTATATGAAGGAACAAACCGAAAATCATGAAAGGATTTGAAAACAGATCGCCGTAATTTCCTTGGCTGATATAGAATTCACGAATTTAATTTTGCGCAAAGTTCATCTCCAAAATATCGACGTCATCAATAGTTCACTGGTGATATTCCACCGTCCGTAGGAAGTATGCTAAAGATGTTTTACCTGATTTTACTTCACAATAATTCGCAATTCCATATCCCCGTTATGATAGCGAGCCGTCGCATTGCGTGTCCATTGTTTACTTGTCTTGACTAATTGCCAATTATGACGTCCCCTTGTTTTGGAGTCGCGAAGATATATTTACGTCATCGTATACAAATCAACAAATAAGAGGCGATTATTTGAAATAAAGGGGATGTTCTCTAGATATTAGTCCAAGGCGGTCAACCATAAAATAAAATTGACCGGTCAATATTTTTCGAGTTATATAGTGAGAATATACTACTGAATATAACAAAATAAGATTTTGCATCTTGACATATACACGTATAGCCTACAAACACAAAATCTAATGAATGCATCTTTCGGCTTGTTTGCTGTAGGAAACAAGCGTAAGGATGTACACGTATACTAAAAAAACTCTAAAAACATATCTATGCATATATTTCTTCAACAAGATTGAAATAATGTCGAAAAAAAAATTGACTGACTTTCAGTCTCAAATTTCTTACTTTTCTTATGAATACCCATAACTCCATCAAAGCAGAATTCCACCAATGACGTTTTATTAAAATTAGGAACACATATATATTGATTATTTCCATATATATCATTCATGCATTTAAGCCGTTTTGACGCAATTTCAATTTCAGCTGGATTTGTTGGACAGTTGTCGACAAAACTCATCCTGTGAATAAAATAATTAAACTTTTTTAAGAAGAAATCACGTTACATTTATATAAGATACATTTTACTGGAAGAAACTCATTGTTTTGACACAGGAACAGAAACGAATATCTATAGAATAGATGCATATGTTTACACGTGCAGTGAACTATTATTGTTGGTTTTCAAAATCTTTGTAGAAATCTTTAAAGGCGCAAAAAAAACCCAACAACATCACAAAATTTCAGTTTGCAGAGAAGGGCTGATTTATATGTATCTATTGAATCGGTTTGTTCTTTCCGAGTAGTTCCAAAACGATATACATGTAGATCAATTGAGAAATAAAAAATTCGGTCTCTTAGGTTATAAGTTCTCCATAGCAAACCTTTACAGTAAATACGGTTATAGCGAACACGTTGATAATGAATTGATAATGAATTAACACTTACAGCGAAGTGATCTTATTCCCCGTGACATTATAACATATGAACTTGACGTGTATAACGAATAACGCTTTTAACGAGGCAAAATAGTCTGTCCGTGGTGTGACAATCACTGTTCATATCAAACGCACCCGATTTTGTTGTTTTACCCATAGTTCTTTGAAACGGGCTTGGCCGACCCAAAAAATAGGCGCTAGGTTATACCTGACGGAGCTGTCAAGCGATTAATACGTGCTCAGTATTAGAAGGGAGTATCGTGGTAGAAGCCTGTGTGGCATGTTTTAGTCTCTCAGTTTCAGCATTTGACGCGGACACGGATAGCTGACCGTGGTAAGTATTTATTTAGTTTTGTGTAGTTTATTTGTAAATTTTTGCCTTTTTATTAGTTTTACGCAGTTGTCCTATAAAATCACATTGGCCATTATTCACTGTAGATTTACGTGTGTGTTCACTGAGGTGTGACTTTAGCGAGAGTGTTTAAATAGAATTCGTCTTTTTCTAAAGTACAGTTTTTGATATTGCTGTATGAAGAAACAGTAATTTAAAGGGCTATTTTCTATGCGTAATTTTATTACCGTCTTCCTTGGATTTTCAGGTCCAACTAGTTGAACGCAATACTCTATATCTACTGAAATTATTTCCTTTTCTTTCATTATTTTATTTTTCATACAAAAAGACACATGATGGCATAAAAATGTTCCAAACGCCATGGTACGTAGAGGAAAGTGACATTTATATAAAAAAGAATAAATTGTCTTTGATAGCTAATTACTGTTTAGGGTTTGCCCTTAAGACGGTAAGCTTTTTTTAAAAAGCTTAACTTGTTTTATAATCTATTGTTACTTTTTCCATTTAACTACTTGGGCGGAAGTGCGACACCGAAAGGTTCAGACGCCATATTGTTAACTGTAAACAAATAACTTAGTTACCATATACTTAGAATATTTTGAGATGTTTCCTTTAAAATAAAACTATTTATACATTATCATAGTTTGATACTATCAGTGAGATACTTATTTCTCGCATTATCACCGGTGTGAGATCGGTTTGTCCGGTGTGAGACAGCAGTGTGAGATTTTTCTGTCTTACACTGTGTATTACTACGCCGTTTTAAAACATAAACAAACGTTGTTTATTGTAGGGAAATGCAAAATGGTGCATTGAGATTATCTATTTAGTAATTGTGTTGCTTAATTAATTACAATTTATTATATTTTTAATTAAAAAACTGTCGTATGCTCTCATTTTGACTTGCACTATTTGAAGCACGCGGAAGGATAAACCGAAAGTAATCTTTTTGAACGTCATAACAGAAAGTTGTCAAACATCATTTTTAAGGTAATATAATGCGAGAAAAATAATCATTCATTATATACTGGTGTGGGATAGTGAAATTCCACCTCGGGGCCAAGATTCACGGTCTAGGACTCGGCAAAGCCTCGTCCTAGACCGTGAATCTTGTCCCCTCGGTGGAATTTCACTATCCCACACTCGTAATAATGAATGATTCTATAAATAATGTATAATACAAAATTATTTTAATTATGGTGTTATGGTATCACAAGTACATTATCATATTGTTGATGTTGAGGACGATGATGATTCTATGGTGATATCGACGTCGATGGTGATGTCGATGACGATATGATGGTGCTGTTGATGACGACATTGATGTTATGCATGTGGTGATGTCGACGACGACGATGATGATGACGGTCATGTCGAAAATGATGATGGTCATGTCGATGATGATGAAGTAGATGATGTCGTTCATGGTGACGTCGGTGACGATGATGAAGTAGATGATTATGGTGATGACGATGATGTCTATTATGATTATGGTGTGGTAGATTATGATGACGATGGTGATGATGATGATTATGGTGACGTAACTATTTTAGTTGTGGTTGTCCGCAGTTGGTCCAGGACTACAGCCCCGGAGATTCGGACACTCGTCTAATATGATAGTTAAGATGTAAAGAGGTGTTTGTTGAATCATATTTTTTTGGTCATTTGTATATACATCATATTTTTTATTTAGTTGTGTGAAAGGTGTGTGAGTGTTTGTGTGGTTAAGTGTTTATATTTCCATCTTTTCTTTAAAATTCTTTTATTTTTTTTGGTTAAATTTTTTTGTTAAATTTAAGATGTCTTGTTGTTTGGAGTACCCTCCGCTCATCCCGTTACACCTGGCATTTCAATTTATAATCGCGTTTTGTAGTGTAAGTTATCATGATGATCATTGACCATTTCATAATCATTTTTAAAAGCGTGCCTTGTTTAGCGATACTAATGTTATGCGTTTTATTATGAATAAGTATCGGATTTGTGAGATTGCTTAAGTTTCCTTTTTAAAGACAAAACAATTTACAAGACTTGGATATAAAATATTTCTTTAATTCTAAGAATGATATTAACTATAACATAAATATATTATAAAGGATAACAGTTTGAACAATTTTGTTACAACGGGGCGCTGAGCACGCAAAAACTACGCGCTGGGACTCTGTGTTCTGATACAGGAGCTCATTAGACACGTATTGAACATTAGGTGAAAACTACGTTTACGTCATAGTCACTCAACGAGAGCACAGTCAGTCGCCCATGCGAACTTTATGGTAACACACATGCCAGGAAAGGTCGGTCGCTGTCAGGATGCCGTTACAGCATTGTCTTGTAAAACAAATAATGAAAAATGTACGTTTTGAAATAAATTGTACTTAAATTATAGAGCAGTGTGGTTTTCCGAGTAACAGCATGGAATGATAATAACAATTTAATGATAACATGGTAGAGTTTATTTATATGCAATTCAATATATCGTTCAATCACTTTGGTTTCTTGTCTTAAAACTATATATTTTTTCTGTAATTCAAATTTTTCATTGTTATTAAACATAGAAAACACCTAAAAACTTATTATCGTTGCAAACCAGACAACGACGTCGAAGGTATTGCATAAACTCTCAACCTCGTATGAATGCTTTTAAGTGGTATTTGTTTATTAATAAATACATACGGATAAATGTTAAGTAATTATAGGTTGCATATTGCAATGCTTACTTTACATAACGGTTTGTATGAACTAATTGTGCTTTAGGAGGTTAGTAGTACATGTATATGCCATCGAATAAGAGGGAACATTATTTTGTTTTTTTTCCTCCTGCATACAAATATTCACAAATATATATGCAGTAAACATTTGGTGATTAAACACATCTAGTTAACTTGCTATATGCAAAGCCTAAGGTAACATAAAACTACCATGCAAACGAATGAAATTCATTTTTAAATCTACAAAGGTTCTAATATTTCAATCAACTTTCGTTTTGAAAAGTACAGAAAAATGGATCCTTCCGCTCCATACAACAGCTATATTTTTGGATATATAATTCATATTTACCTTCTACCTTTCACTAAAGTCAATGCAAATAATCCCGCTATCAAAAAATCAAGGAAAGCTGTTGCACTAATCATTTTGGAATGACAGATTCACAAACCGGAAGAAGGCTATCGATCGAGACGTGGCGTTCGTTGTAATTAAATACCAAAAGTTTTGTTAAAAAATATCGAGCGGATCCGTTTAAATGAGGAGCATTTATTTATGGGTCGACTTGCAGAACTTGAACAGCCTAGCGTGAAGCTTGAGGGGTCGGTAATTTATATACTAAAATTATCAAAACATGAATTTGTTAACTTCATAATTAACTTAACTGAAATTGATATCAATTTTTGGATAATTATTTTTTTTTTAATTCGAACTAGATTTTGACCCGTGCGTGCACTATTAATTTCACTACACTCTGCTGTGTAAGAATAATCTTACTGTGTCTCGGGACAGGCCTTCACCACAGTTAAGATGCTCCAATATACCCGTAATATATACAGCAGAACATTGTAGAATCGCTCCGAAACGATTTTAGAGAAAGTTAATGAAGTTGCATTGAAAAAACCAGTCAAATTATTCATAACAAACCATTTTGTGGCCATAAATACCTTTCATCTAAAAATTTAATTCATAATATCGAAGTATGTAACATTTTTTCACCAACATCTTTTACTCGCTTCACATTAACACATGTTGACATTCGGAACTCTCGTGATTTTACAAAGTAAATGCACTGTGTTAGAGATATCTCCCGTATTTTCGTTGATGAACAGAATATATAGCCGAATGAAAATTTACATGCATTTGTATTATCGTTTTTGAGTTTATCCATGCAAATGTGATATTATGGAAACATAAACTAAAGAGCCTCATGAGATTTAGCGTGAATGTAACGCGCATACGCAAGATTGTAAAATCCCCAAAATCCAGATGATTTCCACAATTTTTTGAGGAATTTTTATTGATTATTAAATAGTGAAGCTTGATTGGAAAAAAAACAACAAAACAAATTGGAAATCTTCAAGTACCAGTGATGATATAAATATATAAAACAAACGACAGTACTCTTCCGATTTATCAGATTTATTTAAATTTTAAAGAAAAAATGAAAAATATTATGTGATGAATGATTATTGTTTAAAATCCGCTTCTTGTCTATGTATTCCATTTCTGATAAACTTGCCTGGATTTTTTTGCAAGCTGTTTATATAGCATGTTGACGTCGACGTAACTATTTGACGTCATACTCGGAGATCGGAGTTGATCGACGCATACCGAACTCTACGTCATAATAGCTTATGATTAACGGAAAGGGGTGTGATACAACATCTAAAGATTGATGGAAAGGGGTGTGAGATATAGCACCGCCGGTGTAATGAAGAATAATGACCCCCTTAAAATAATGACCGGGGGTCATCTTTGTACGTAGAATAATGACCCCCCGGTCATTATTCTACGCAGAAAAGTGACCCCCCGGTCGTTATTCTACGTAGAATAATGACCCCTTTGCCTGAAGAATAAGTGTCATTTTCATAAAAATGAGCACACTCCACACGAAGAAAAGTGACCCCTGTAGAATAATGACCCCCTTGTAGATTAAAGTTTTTCAGTATATTTTTTTATTATTTGTGAAATAGTCTTTACAGTATTGTAATTTTTCTAATCTTAGAAAATAAAAATCCTTCCGTTATAACAAGATATTGATGTATTGCATCGGAGTATCATGGTTGTCATCTTAACAATTACATTTTATTATATATATAGTGTTCCGATAGGGCCACTTCGACCTAAGTTGCAAGGGCGATAGTGCGAAGGCGAAGGAGCAAAAGTGCGAAGATGCGACGACGTAGCGCGATGATGTGATGCCTAAAGTGCAAAGGCGAAGGAGCAATACTACTATCCCTCCTTCTCAACTTTGCACTCTGGCCTTCGAATCTTCGCACTTTCGCCTTTTTTGATTGAATTCAGCAAGTCTCGGTCGATTACATAGAATTTAATACAGGCACCGTACTCGCCAAGGTTTTCCGATTAATCCATGCTATTATTGGTACGCATGCGCTAGGCCATCGCGCTTACTATGAATGTTTATAAATATTTTAATGTGAACATGTAACATGTATGTTTACCAGTGCTGGCTATGCTTAATCATTATATACTCCACAAAAAATGTAATGTCCGCCATAATGTATACACTCATGTCACTTACCAGCCGTCTGTTTACTGTGAACCAAACACAGTAACATTCTAATTTCATTATGCGACACTCCTTGCTCATGCATGGATCTAGAGGGGGAGAGGGGGTCCGCCCCCCGGAAAATTCAATATTAATAAGTTTGCGCAGTAAAACGGGAGAGGAAGTCCGGACCCTATCCTCCTGGAAAATTTAATTTTATTTAATTTATAAAAAAAATCCAAAATATGCCTCGGAACCCTTTAAACGATGGAGAGCTCCGCAATTATAAAACATAGGTTATCACAGATTACAAAGCTCACCAAGAGGATGTATCACGTTTATGAGGCATTACCTTTATGAGACCACCTTTATCATACATTGTATTATATGAAAACCATCCTTTATGATCTTGGATATTCATGGATTCTGTTTTGACACAATATCGTATATCATTTGTTAAAAAATTGTATGGTAATCATATGTTCATATGTTAATCAATACAATAATATAAAATTAAAATTGCATCCTATCATACTTACAATATATATCATATGAAACCATAAAATACCGTAAAAAATTGTGAGATATGATATTATGATGTTATACATTATAATTGTATTTGATCAAATATTAGAACATCATAAAACATAATACAATATAGTATTATATGAAACAATATCATATCATAATATTATATCGTAACATTGAAACATATGATATTAGATTGTATAATTAGGCATTAAATCATTATTTTTTGAAAGATGTGGTCTCATAACTGCAACGGTGTGTGCATACAAATTGTATAACGCGCGCTAGCTCGTAATGAAAATTTGTTTGCACTCATCGTTGCAGTTATAAGACCTCATCTTTCAATAAATAATGAATCAATGCTTATATTTACGTTTTTTAAACATGTATTTCCGTCCCGCAAATATGATTTGTTTTTTAAAAGCTCTGTCTTATTCAAGGAGTTATGCGAAAGTAACGGAATGGCCACTGGAACAGCCGAAATATGCTGACAAAAATAGTGCACAGCTTTTTAAATTCTAATAACACAATTTTATTTTTCTTTCTGTAATTTAATGAATTTGCTCTTGGTAAACTAAGAAATTAATCACTTGAAATCATTTAACTGTCAACATATATTTGCATCAATGAAATATTTATCAGCGTAAGTATAATAACAGGTCGATATCCGATTTGAAGTCGCGAGAAGAGTCAGTTCCTGTTCTTCGAGAAATACTGAAGGAATACTAAATGTATTCATACGCTTCAGATTTGGTGATTGGGTCTTCTGTGTTGTGCGTAAATATCACTCAAATCAACCAATGCAATTTAATAGAGGGAAAGAAAGTGAATGTGAATATTATAGTATGATATTGTATTGTATGATACTATATCATATTTGATACATAATACGATATTGTATTATATAATACAATATAATTTGATACAACATTGTATCATATCAAATGATACAATATCATGGGATAAAGTAAAATATTATATAATACAATGATTTTATACACATTGTATCATATGATACAATAATATATATTAAAATACAATTTCATGTGATATGATAATTTATCATATTATACAATATCGTATGATACGATATTTTATAATATTGTATCATAAAAAATCAATACTATACATTACAATATCACGATACAATTTCATATCATAAAATATAAAAAAAAAATGATACAATATTTTATCGCATCATATAACGTTTTACAATATAACATATGGCATTATATTGCATCCTATTAAACAATCGTGTTTCAAATCATACAATACTGTATCATAGGAATCGTGTTACATCATTTAACAACAACCACATCTATCTATCAAGCAGGTTTCAGTGAGGTAGGCGATTTCTCTAGCATCTTTTATAATGGAGATCAGGCTCTGCATCTTAAGCAACCTCTACGTTTCATTTATAATATAGTTAAATCAACTATGCAAGTTATCATCTATAACACATGTGACCTGTTCCAAAACACTAAACCTCATCAAGAATTATAAACCTATGGCTCTGATTCAGCATTCAATCCTCTCAGGTGCATCAGTATCATAAGACGCACCATTCATACAAGTTTAATGAAGTTAGGACCAGTAGTAACTAAGAGATAATCATAAGAGGGCACCTGCAACAAAAACTTTAACCAGCTCCAAAAACCTTAACCTCCTCCAGCATCCGAAACCTATGGCTCAGATTCAGCATTCAAGCCTGTCTCGAGCATCAGTATCATAAGACACACCATCCATGCAAGTTTGGTGAAGTTCGGACCAGCAGTAACTTAGGTATTGCTATCAAAGGGCACCTGCAACAAAAAACTTTAACCTGCTCCAAAAACCTTAACCTCCTCCTCTGAAAGTTAGGAGCCAGATTCAGTAGATCCAGATGCATCATTCATGTAATTTTGGTGAAGAGAGGACAAGTAATAGCTTAGATACAGGAGCTGCAACTAAAACTTTAACCAGCTCCGGACGCCGACGCGGGGGGTATAGCATATGCTCCCATTGACTTCATCTCGGTGAGCTAAAAAAGCGAAAGCACGAAGTTTCGAAGGTGAGAGTGCGAAGTTGCAGAAACGAAGAAGCAATAGTAGTATCACTTCTTCGACTTCGCAACTTAGCACTTTCGTCTTCGCATCTTCGCACTTCGCCGTCGCATCTTCTATATTTTTCATATTGTTCATGAATTTTACTTGCATTGAGGATTTCCACAATACAAACAGCTGGGTATACAAGTTCATCACCCAGAAGTAATGATAAAACCAAAATTATGAAAAGTTTACTCCACTGTTAGGCATTATAACCAAGCTGAAGTTAGTAGGCACTGACAGCAGCCATTAAGCCAGTAGAGGTTAACGGCCAATAAGAAAAATTGTCAAAGTACTGAGAGTACTCGTACAGAAAATATATTTTACTTTATCCTCGGCATACTTTAGTTTAGCTAATATCAAGATGATTAATGCTGCAATAGTTTGTATGAGCATTGGTAACTTTGGATACAATAAAGATCGTGTGATCAAAATCAAGCGGGATTTAAACCCCTAACATGGGCCCTAACCTCTTATCAACGCTTTTAGAAACAATCTTTTCTTATCATAATCGATCAGTGTTTATTATCTATTTAGATTTACTATAGTCAGGTACTTTTCACAAATTTGCTCCAAAAGAATAAAGTATATTCATGATCACAAAACAACATTACAACAAATGTTTAGAATATTGATGTTCATGTATTACGTAGAAGAAAACAAAACTAACGCAGAATGATTTTTTAAAAAATCACTTTCCCCAAGAAATGAAAATAAGAAGCATTCACATTTCTACGTTACCTGCCCCTTAGTCTTTTTCCATAAAGATATATACATGTATCATTCTTCGATTGACAAATCATTCACCAATGAATATTGCTTATATCATTACAACATTTATTCTTTCATGATTATTGTTCGTTAATTATCAAACAATATCCTCATTGTGTATGAATTTTTCTTTATTTGCGTCATTTCCCGCCGTATATCGACGAGAGAAGTAACGTAACTGTTAACAATCAATTTGTGGCAATGTCAGAGTGTTTTGCGTGTGCTTGCTACGGATATGAAAAACTATATACAGCGATTTATTTACAACTTCGGTGTTTTTAACTTTAAAATCAGTTGAACAAAGTGAAAAATTAAGTAATTTCAAAGTCATTTCTTGGACACGGGGTAACCAATTTCTATACAAGTTTACGGGGGGGGGGGGGGGTAATTTTTTATGGGGGTCATTATTTTTCTTCATGTTTGACATGAAGAAAAATAACCCCTGGGTCTTTTTTCTTCAGAAAAATCCAATTATTCTTCAGCAAGGGGGGTCATTATTCTACGTAGAAAAATGACCCCGGTCAATATTCTACGGGGGTCTTTATTCTTCATTACACCGGAACCCAGGGGATTTCTATCCGTTGCACCAATGTAACGGATAGAAAACCCATGGGTTCCGACGATGGATATATAGAGGTTATCTATATTGTGTGATTTAATTTTTGCTTTATCGAAAGCAAACTTTGACAGTAAATACGGTTATAGCGATCACGTTTATAATGAATTAACGTTTACAGTGAAATGATCTTCTTCCCCGTGACATTATAACATGTTAACGTCACGTGTATAACGTATAACGCTTTTAACGAGGCAAAATAGTCTGTCCCTGGCACTTCAATTTATAATCGTGTTTTGTAGTGTAAATTTTATTGATAATCATTGACCATTTCATAATCATTTTAAAAAGCGTGCCTCTTTTAGCGATACTTATGTTGTGGGTTTCATTTTGAATAAGTATCAGATTGGTGAGACTGCTTTGGTTTCCTTTTTAAAGACAAAGACTTTTAAAAAACTTGGATATAAAATAATTCTTAAATTGTAATAACTATAACATGACTATATTATGATGGATAACAGTTTTGACAATTTTTGTTACAACGTGCCGCTGAGCACTCAAAAACTACGCGCTGGGACTCTGTGTTCTGATACATGAGCTCATTAGACACGCAGTGAACATTAAGTAAAAAATCTGTTTACGTCATAGTCATTCAACGAGAGCACAGTCAGTCGCCCATGCGAACTTTATGGTAACACACACGCCAGGAAAGGTCGGTCGCTGTCAGGATGCCGTTACAGCATTGTCTTGTAAAACAAATAATGAAAAATGTACGTTTTGAAATAAATTGTACTTAAATTATAGAGCAGTGTGGTTTTCCGTGTAACAGCATGGAATGATAATAACAATTTAATGATAACATGGTAGATTTTATTTATATGCAATTCAATATATCGTTCAATCACTTTGGTTTCTTGTCTTAAAACTATATATTTTTTCTGTAATTCAAATTTTTCATTGTTGTAAAACACAGAAAAAACCTAAAAACTTTGTTTAAAAATTTAAAATGATTATCGTTGCAAACCAGACAACGACGTCGAGGGTATTGCATAAACTCTCAACCTCGTATGAATGCTTTTAAGTGGTATTTGTTTATTACATTACATATTAATACATACGGATAAATGTTAAGTTATTATAGATTGGATATTGCAATGTCTACTTTACATAACGCAGTTTATGAACTAGTCGTGCTTTATGAAGTTAGTAGTACATGTATATGTCATCGAATAAGAGGGAATATTATTTTGTTTTTTTTCCTCCTGCATATGCCTTAATATTATTTCAAAATTTCACAAATATATATGCAGTAAACATTTGGTGATTAAACACATCTAGTTAACTTGCTATATGCAAAGGTAACATAAAACGACCATGCAAACGAATGAAATTAATTTTTAAATCTACATAGGTTCTAATATTTCAATCAACTTTCGTTTTGAAAAATACGGAAAAATGGAACCTTCCGATCCATACAACAGCTATAGTTTTGGATATATAATTCATATTTACCTTCTACCTTCCACTAAAGTCAATGCAAATAATCCCGCTATCAAAAAGTCAAGGAAAGCTGTTGCACTTATCATTTTGGAATGGCAGATTCACAAACCGGAAGAAGGTTATCGATCGAGACGTGGCGTTCGTTGTATTTAAATACCAAAAGTTTTGATAAAAAATATCGAGCGGATCCGTTTAAATGAGAGGCATTTATTTATGGGTCGACTTGAAGAACTTGAACAGCCTAGCGTAAAGCTTGAGGGGTCGGTAATTTATATAATAAAACAAGTTGCTGTCCTTTAAAAAGGACTACAATACGTGGACCATTTGTATGCGTTTCCAACGAAAACGTGAAAGCCTTATGATTATCAGAGATTCCACCGACTCTAGCCCTCTGCTTTTAACCACTAAATTTGTACGTTGTATTACGTATACATGTATGTATAGCCCTAACTTTTTATCTCAGAATTTAAAGGATTCATACTTCTTAAATAATTATGATCTATCTATGAATGAAGTTTGCATGTACAGTATCATGCATTCGGTGAATTCTACTATTTGCGCACACATTACGATTCGCACTACTTTGTTAACTATGCAGTGACAGCTTTGTGTAAATTAAAAATTTCATATTTTTACGCATTTTTCTTGAGATTTAAACTTTTCAACTGACATAATTATTCAATCATACTTAAATGCTTAAAAAATTTAATCGAGAAGTACTCTAGCCTCGCCTTCTAGGCATATAATAGTAAAGTTAAGTTACATGTATATTCGGAAAACAACAAAACATTGCAAATTATGCTATTTGATGCATGTTGTAGTTTCGGCATAACATTAACTTATTTCATAATACTGATAGTTCATATCACATGCCAATCTTTTTTAAAAAGGAATACTTTGTTTATGTACTGTTTACCGACATCTTTACAATTACAGCGCCTTTGAACTTATGTGTGCATATGGCACGGAATCCCGATTCCGATAAACGTGTGCTAGCCTGGTTCCCTGAGCTACCCATTACGCACAGGAACCAGGCTAGCTCATGCACAGGCTGAATTTTCCCCATAGCATCCGGTTTAACCTCGCTTATATATTTTCTGCGTGGACCTCAGGGTCCACGCAATTATAAAAACATGAATTTTATAACTTCATAATTAACTTAACTGAAATTGATATCAATTTTTGGATAACTGTTTTTTTTAATTCGAACTAGACTTTGACCCGTGCGTGCACTATTAATTTCACTACACTCTGTTGTGTAAGAATAATCTTACTGTGTCTCGGGACACGCCTTCACCACAGTTAAGATGCTCCAATATACCCGTAATATATACAGCAGAACATTGCAGAATCGCTCTGAAACGATTTTAGAGAAAGTTAATGAAGTTGCATTGAAAAAACCAGTCAAATTATTCATAACAAACCATTTTGAGGCCATAAATACCTTTCATCTAAAAATTTAATTCATAATATCGAAGTATGTAACATTTTTTCACCAACGTTTTTTACTCGCTTCACATTAACACATGTTGAAATTCAGAACTCTCGTGATTTTACAAAGTAAATGCACTGTGTTAGAGTTATCTCCCGTATTTTCGTTGATGAACAGAATATATAGCCGAATGAAAATTTACATGCATTTGTATTATCGTTTTTGAGTTTATCCATGCAAATGTGATATTATGGAAACATAAACTAAAGAGCCTCATGAGATTTAGCGTGAATGTAATGCGCATGCGTAAAATCCCCAAAATCCAGATGATTTCCGCAATTTTTTGAGGAATTTTTATTGATTATTAAATAGTGAAGCTTGATTGGGAAAAAAAATAAAAATAAATTGGTAATCTTCAAGTACCAGTGATGTTTTAAATATATAACACAAACGACAGTACTCTTCCGATTTATCGGATTTATTTAAATTTTAAAGAAAAAATGAAAAACATTATGTAATGAATGATTAGTGTTGACAAATCGCTCCTTGTCTATGTATTCCATTTCTGATAAACTTGCGTGAATTTTTTTTGCAAGCTGTTTATATAGCATGTTGACGTCGACGTAACTATTTGACGTCATACTCGGTGATCGGAGTCGAACGACCCATGTTGAACTCTACGTCATAATAGCAGCTGATTTCCGGAAAGGGGTGTGATACAACATCTGGAGATTTCCGGAAAGTGGTGTGATATATAGCACCGTCGGAACCCAGGGGTTTTCTATCCGTTGCAGCACTTTAACGGATAGAAAACCCGTGGGTTTTGACGATGGATATATAGAGGTTATCTATACTGTGTGATTTTATGTTTGCTTTATCCAACGAGTTCACTGGTGTTAAGCCGATATGCGTACCATTTGGTACGCATATCATAAGATGGCGACGACCTCTGCAGGTTCGTAAGTTTACACAACTCTTTTTATTTATTCACATCGTATTTCAGCGGGTAAAACATAAGTGTCTGAAGGGCTACCGAGTCTTCACATGTAGATACTTGTAAAATAAACCAAAACTGCATATTAATTGATATTTTCTTCATTTATGAAAATCTCGATGATATGCGTACCTACAAAAACAGATACACGTACCATTAAACAAAAAAGAATTTTTGGATATGCGTACCATCGGTAAGATATACGTACCACTAATATACAAATTGATTTTTTTTTTCAGATGAAAACTACATATGTTATGCTCTCTCCTGTGGGTTTAGTTCATCAGATCCGAATGAAGTACTTAATCATACATTGAATTGTCAATGGACACAGAAAAATGAGAAATTTAGCATAAGACAAAAATTGTTTGATGAAAGTGTAGGAACATTAGTGTACCGAAGCATACATTTTGGTATCTTGGTTACTGACATAATTTCCAAAATTAAAAATGGATTGAAATGTTATATAAATATCCAAGCTAGAAATCTTTCTTTCAAACGATCATCAGAAGAAAAACACCATGACATTGATAAAACTACAGGAAACAATTATTTTTCTGAGGGTTGTCAAACAGATATGCATGAACTTTATGAACTCATATCAGAAGCTATCCCTATTTTGCAAGAAAACAACATCATTGAAGATTTTATCGCGGTTGTTAAGTGCATTTGTTCTGGCCAACTTATTGACAACATAACGCTCCACTTGTTATTTGATGTTGCTAATTTTTTTTCAAACCCCACAGCATCTTCAATGCGGTATTCCGAAAAATCAATGGCATTTTGGTTGACAGTTAAAAAACTTTTCAAGGGAAAAGGAGTAAATTTTTTTCGTGGGTATAAAGGCGAGGGACTGGGAAATGTTAGAATTAGCACATCAGAATGTAAAATTAACTTTGCCGTTCCATCTGATCCTGTTTTATCGAAAACAGCAGCCCCTTACAGAGACGACGCCACAGAACCAGGGATTTTGACCTTAACCCTTGATGCATTTGTAAAAACACACCAGTCAAAGGATGTTAAATTGTCTATTGATGGGAAGAGACTTGCTATTGGATTTGGAAGAGTTGGCGATGAAGATATGATGGGGCACGAAGCAAGTCCTACATTAAATGAAAAGAAGCAGAGACTGAAAGATGAACTTAATCTTGTACAAAGTGTTGTATCATCATTACCTGCTGATGATTTGCACAATCAGCAAAGTCTTAGCATACAAGAAAAAGATAAGAAGAACGCATTACTAATTACAATTTCAAACATGAGCAGTAGGATTAAGGAACTACGAAATCTTATCTTGAGTAGAAAACTATATCTAGAAAGTTTGTTTTCCTTAGTAGAAGGAGATTGGAAAACTAGTCGCTTTGCACCATCAATTAGCTACTGGCAAACCAAAATATTGCAATCTGAGAAAATGATCTCACAGCTTCTAGACTGCGTCGACAGCATTGGATATGCTGTATCCTGCATAAATGGAACGAGTCACAATTATGTGAGGGGAAGAAATGTTGTTGTTGATTTTGAAAAACAGTCAAATTACATATGCCTTCGAAAGTTAGATGATAGTTTTGAATTAGCTGCTGATGAAATATCTGCCAGAGTAACAAAACAAAGATCCCAGAGATGGTGTAAGCTAAGAGAGAGTAGTAGAATAACAGGAAGCACACTTTATAAAGCTCTTGGTTTTGGATTTCTGAAAGATCAACAAGAACATTATGACAATGTTTTTCATGGCATACAAAAACCGATTTCAGTGGAACTTCAAAAACTATTCGATTATGGGACAAATAACGAAAACAATGCTCTAGCAACACTTCTTGGGAAGATTTTGCCAGTATATTTTCCAAATTTATCTTATAGGGAGGATGGATACGAGATGGTTCCTCTTGGTGACTCATATGCTGTGATAAGTGGAGATGGGTCAGGCGTAGACTATGCCGGAAATACAGAAGTGGCATTCGAATTTAAATGCCCCAATCCAGATAACAAGAGAACCACGGGTGTTCATTACAATTTTCCAAACTATTATACTACACAGGTGCTCAGTCAGATGTCAGCAAAGAAATGTCATCGTTTAGTATACCTAAGCTTCACTCCAGAATCTGCAACGTTTTTTGAGGGATCATTTGACGTAGACATTTGGAAAGAAGTTTGGAAAATCGCAGAGGTTTTGTATGGAAAATCAACAGCAAAACGACCTACGCGGCGTGACCCTCTTGCAAACGCTGTGGGTAAACAACTAGATGAATATGCTAGGAAATGCCAGTTCATTGCAGAATTTCCATCATTAAGATATCAGGCTTGTAAATGTCCAGATGTGTCCAGTATTGATGGAGTTTTTATGCAACATGGATCATATGTAGATGTTCAGCCGACGATCTTTACCTTTGCGGACCTGTCTGCATCACTGGAAAGTACAATGAATGCATTTAAGGACACTTATGACATTGTAAGAAAACCTGCCAAGGAGGTAATCGTCACTGTCGTATCTGATCTAGATAGATTGTCAACCCCATTTTCTCCATATGCTGGTCATGCTGATTCAGTGGCTTTAGCTTAACAATGACAACGGCACGAAACTTTATAGGAGAAGCAATACGAGCTTGTAATTCCAGGAATTTACATGTCAAAGTCATTGCGTTTGATGGACAATTTCTTGAACTGGCCGTTTCGGATGCTTCTGGAAAACCTCTTACGGTATGCAAATTCATGAAAGCACTATGGGAAAAGGTATGCAAGATGCCAAAAAATGAGAAGCTTTCATTTCTTTTGCATTCTTCCTCCCAAGTTGGATCTCCACAAAACATTACAAAAGCACTGAATAAAAAATCAAAGAGTGTCAAAACTAAAGATGAATCCAAAGTTGACAAAGAATGTGCAGTGATAGACATCTTAAAGTATTTACCAGAGGATCTTTTGAAAGAACTGGACGAAGAGACGATGAAGTCCATCACAGAAGCTGGACAGATGGCAACTTATAGAAATGCCAAGAAAAATGAGGAAGATCAAACTATTTCCGAGGATTCAGGGGTTGACATGACAGATGCATGTACAACAGACTTTAAGACTTTGCGTGAAACTTTAATATCACTTAACAATGGCGAGAGGTCAAAATGTTGGAGTGAGTGTTCTGAAGAAAGTTTCAGGGAATGCTTTAAAAATGCTTCAACGATAAAGAAATGCTTTAGAGTCGACGAACTAAAACTCATTGCAAAAACATCTCAAAAACTGCTCAAACATCAGCTTGTTGCAATTGTGTCTGCTAAATTTGGGGACGGTTCTACAGTTGAAGGAAATCTCAAATCACCCAAATCCCTAAAAGCTATCACCGAGAAGCATATTAGATCATGGTCTGTAGACGCTGTTAACGTGGCGTATGCACAAATGATTTTCTCTGAAAAATTCAAAGAATGGAATGAAGGAAATCAGTTTCAAGGTTCATGCAATCTAGTAACAGATACTGGCAGAGTTTTTCATATTCCACAGTGGTATGCTCAACCATGCTTAGCAGAAAATCAGTTGATACAGCCCATCATTGATCCGCATCACATTTTCGTAAACAACAGAGTTAGATGTTGCTCAAAACGTATGAGTGAAATGAACATTAGAAAGGAGGCTTGGTGGAAAGCAGCAGAATCAGGCAAAGGCAAATCATGTGGGTTGTCACTTGAAATTGTAAAAGAAC